>NC_048309.1:41427332-41545552 GCF_013100865.1 Trachemys scripta elegans
CTTTGGCTCCATGTAGTGTTCCTTGCAGTGGCTTTGGAAGGTATTTTCTCCCCTCATACCCATTGGCGGGGCAGGGGAACAGTCTATTGTTACTCACAATATTAACGCGATGTATAATATCTTTCTATTCCCAGGTGTCCGGTCCCAGGTCCAGCTGGTGGAGTCCGGAGGGGATGTGAAAAAGCCCGGAGACTCTCTCCGCCTCTCCTGCAAAGCCTCTGGCTTCACCTTCAGCAGCTACCAGATGAACTGGGTCCGACAGGCTCCCGGGAAGGGGCTGGAGTGGGTCTCACTCATTTACACTGATGGGAGCCAACAATTTTACAGAGACTCAGTGAAAGGCCGATTCACCATCTCCAGAGACAATTCCAACAACCTGCTGTATCTGCAAATGACCGGCCTGAAGCCCGAGGACACCGCTCGGTATTACTGTGCGAGACGCACAGTGAGGGGAAGCTGGGCTGAGCTCAGACAAAAACCTGCCCTCGCTGGCTAAGGTCAAATTCTCCACTGGGGGCTCTGGAGTTCTACAGCTCACAGCGGAGAGACAGTGAGTGAGAAAACTCCTCTCCTCAGCTGCCTATCTGTGACTCTCACACACACAGATGCAGACACAGACTAACCGCACTGTTAGAGGAGACCAGCTGGCAACTTTCCCTTTCCCCCAATACACTCTGTGCCCCTGACTCCACCCCTCCCTGCCTTTCCTCACCCCCCTCCACCTCCCAATATCCCAAGCTGAGAGAACCAACATGAAAACATACCAATGAAAACGTTATTTAACCCCCTCTAACAGCCAGGCGGAGGGTTTCCAAGCTGCCCTAGAGACACGGGCACCTCATGCCTATTATAATCCCTCGGGAGCTTCAGCCTGGGCAGACAGGTTTGAATTCCGGACGGATCCTAGGAGTGCTGGACAGCCACCTGCCAGGGGCTTTCAATGTGTGTTCAGGACTAGATTTGCAAAGGGAATTCAACACCTAACTGCTGCCTTATGTGCCTAAATCAGACATGCCACCGAGATCCTCAAAGCCTGCACCCTGTAGGCACCGAAATCCCCTAGGTGTCTAGCTGGTGATATGTACTGGGGGGCAGAGAGAGGAAGAAATCGATTCACTCTACAGGCCAGTGATCAGGACACTCTCTGGGATTCAGGATACTCAAGTCCCCACTTTAATGAGTCTTTAATTACTTATAGGAAGTGTCACAGCCTTGCAATGCCCATGTCGCCTCTGCAGCTTAGCCCTTAATGCATCAGTTTTTAGCACCCTGTCACTGAAAAGTCCATCTTAAATTCACTGAAACATACAGCGAGGGAAAAGAACTAGAGAGAGCAGCACGCGAGGAGAGAAATAAAGCTGAGCTTGCTATTGTCGCTTGCAGTGATCATTCCAGACAGACGTAGGGAACCGACAGTGACACCCTTATATTGACTGGTACATTACACTGTGAATAACCCTTCTGGTGGGAGAAAATATTAGCAGGTGTTTAGGTATTTCTCTATGATTCAGTAACATGCTACAAATCTTCGCCAGGCCTTATATAGCCCATGGTGCTACTCAGAGACCTAGTGAACTACCATCTCTCTTTAGGACTCTTGAGGATCCCAACCCCAGCTCTCAGATTTTACAAACCAATCTCTGCAAAGGGTCGCCCACCCCCAAAGGAAACTGAGCCTGGCATCGGAGCACACTGTTTGCCAGAAGCTGGTCATGAGTGACAGGGGATGGGTCCCTTGATGATTATCTGTTCTGTTCACTGGCCACTGTCTGAAGACAGGCTACTGGGCTAGATGGACCTTTGGTCTGACCCAATAAGGCCGTTCTTATGTTCTTATGTACAAGTCAGTCTGAGGGTCTCCCCGGTGTCACCAGCTCCCAGTCAGAATGGACCAGCTGGATTTGTGATTGGTGATATTTAAGGGTGAGGGGACAAAGAATTCAGTAGGTGATATCACCCCGCTGGGTGTGAAGGGCTCGGAATTTTCATCCAACTTCCTTTGAAATCTTCTGCTGAAATCCATACAGGAGCTGAAAATGCTTCACAGGATGGAGCAGCCGAGAGGGACAAGAGAAGCCTGGTTTCATGAGGGGAGCTGGCGACGGAGGGGAATGTCTGAGGTGGAAAGGCCAGTTCTGTGTCCAGGGAGAGAGCGAGGCTCCAAGAATCAGGGTTTGTATTTAAAGAGGAATCCCCGGGGCAGGGATTTGCCTGTGGGTTTCACACATGGGGGATGGGCGATAAAAGGGGGCTCAGGAACTCTGGCTAGATAACTATCCCCCCCCCACACACACACACACTGGCAGTCTCTCCTTACAAAAGCACAAAGGAAAGACACAAGATTTGGTTTTGCCTGAGAAACGTTCCCACTCCCAAAAAACTAGCATGGGCTAAGAATGATTCCCCAGCAGATGGAGCAGCGATGGGTGCACGTAACGTATGGCTGCTTTGGGGAAAGGCTTGGGTCTGATTCAGGTCATACACCCCATCTCGTTCTTCTCCGGTGTTTTCTGTTTGTTCTTCTCTTCCCATTGTGAATTGTTTTAACGTTAGCAAATGAGTCAGAACCTTTGTCCCACATCCCTGTATACAAAATTCTAATTTTATGGGCTAAATATTTCCCTAAAATATCTGTTCAGAGAACACATCCCTTTTTTGTATGGATTCCTGCTTTGCTCTGTGTCACTGTGACTACGTCCACACAACCAATCCCGTTCTGTCAACCTAAAGGGCTCTTGAAATTGACTTCTGTACTCCTCCCCGAAGAGGGGAGTAGCGCTAAAATAGACCTCGCTGGGTCGAATTTGGGATAGCGTGGACGCAAATTGATGGCATCAATTGGCCTTGGGGAGCTATCCCAGAGTGCTCCATTGTGACCGCTCTGGACAGCACTGTGAACTCCGATGCACTAGCCAGGTACACAGGAAAAGCCCTGGGAACTTTTGAATTTCATTTCCTGTTTGGTCAGCATGGCAAACTCAGCAGCACTCAGCAGCACAGGTGACCATGCCGTCCCCCCAGAATCGTAGAGTGTAGAAACGTTCTACACTCCCCCATCATCTCCGTCCCTGAGGTTATCACAGATTAGAAGGCGGAAAAAAACGCACTTATGATGACATGTCTTCCCAGCTCATGCAGTCCTCCTGCACTGATAGGGCACAGCTTAATGCATGGAAGCATTCAGTGGCAGAGGCCAGGAAAGAATTAAATGAGTGCGAAGAGTGGGGGCAGGACACAATGCTGAGGCTAATGCGGGAGCAAACGGACATGATGAAGTGTCTGTTGGAGCTGCAGGAAAGCCAACAAGAGCACAGAGCCCTTCTGCATCCACTGTATAACCGCCTCCCCTTCTCCCCATGTTCCATAGCCTCCTCACCCAGACGCCCAAGAACCCGTGGTGGGGGAGGCTCCGGGCACCCATTCACTCCACTCCAGAGGATGGCCCAAGCAACAGAAGGCTGTCATTCAAANACCTCCATCCCACACATCTGGCTAGCGAGGAACCATCCTGATTCTCCGCTGCTCTGCAGATTGTGGTCCAATTTACCTCTCCGCAAAGTGGGTAAGATGTCGGCCTAAACTGATGCGCCCTCAGCCCCTTGCTCACCTCCTACACAATAAGACAAGGGGCAGTTTGATTACTTGAGTCGACTTCAAATAATGTAGAGAATAGTGGAGGAAGCCCATGTAATCAGGTGACCAGACACACCAAATCTACACTACTGGTGAATGCTCCACAGCAAAAGAAACATCCCCCAGCCTGCGCATTATCCATCCCAGCATCCCTAGCAACACAGAACGCCAAGGTCATTGTTCCAACTGTCCCCTGGCCTATAGGACAGACCTGAACTGACACCAACGTTCTTCACCTTCCTTCCTGACTTGAGAGGGATCAAGGGGAGATTGTGAAAGGGGCACACACAAGTTAGGTGCCCAAATAACATTCAGGATCGATGGGATCTGCCTATGGAACTGCCCTTCGTGCCTTTGAAAATGGGCTCCAGAAAACCTTCCAATTCAATACTGTAAACATAAACAATGTTTTCTCTTTGTCTGTCTTCCCTCATCTTGAAAGAGGTAGTATTCCCCTGAGTGGTTTTAAATCTCTCAAATTTTGGGTGCCCTGCTTGGAATTCTTACATGGGACTTTCTAGTCAGAAGATGCTGAGTACCTAACTCTGAAACTCAAGCCCCTTCTCAAACAAATCAAACACAGTTAGACAAAATTAAAATCATTATTTTTTGAAATCTTGGCCTATGTGCAGAGTAAGGAAATTTATCCTAACCATGATAATGTCCCCCAAGTTCTCTGTCAAGGACAATGTTGACTCTCTGAGCAAGTATGAGGCAGTGTATTAAGGACACACACAGCATTTGCCAGATTCTCTGGATGTGTCACTCTCCTCTCTGAGCTCCAACCTCAGGATTTCAAGTCGATTAGGGGTGGGTTTCTCAGCCCCTCACTAACAGCACGATATACAAATAAAGTTACTCAGCTCTCTGCTTAAACCCTGACATTCCCCAGACCCTGCAGCTGGCACATTGGGAAGCCAGAGCCTTGTGATTTCGGGCAGCGAAAGAGGTAATCCCCCACCGAGCTAGGCAGAGAATGAGACTTTGGCTCCATCTCCTCCACACTCTCACAGCGCTCAGAGGTGATTTCCTCCCCCAAAATAGCGGAGACTCCTGAGATATCTTCTCAGAGAATCTCCTGATTCTTAACGTGTCTTGATTTGCAGGTGCCCAGACGGAGGTGCAGCTGGTGGAGTCCGCAGGGGATGTGAAAAAGCCCGGAGACTCTCTCCACCTCTCCTGCAAAGCCTCCGGGTTCACCCTCAGCAGCAGATCTTGGCTGGGCTGGGTTCCCAGAAGGGGATCTGAATGGGTGTGCGCCATACGCAGCTCTGGAAGCGGCGCATATTATGCCGTTTCAGTGAAAGGGCGATTTAATATCTCTAGGGACAACCATGGAGATCTGCTGTACTTTCACAGGAACAGCTTGAGATGCGAGGACACTGCCTGGTATCACTGCGAGAGACTCTCTGTAGTGGAAGCTCAGAGAAAAACCTTCCGTCTAAATGCACATCTCCTTTGGGGCGCCCAAGGTCTGTAAAATGTAAAGAGTTTAAATCTGAGAACCTACACGAAACTGGGCACCCTATTGTCTCTCCTTTAATAACGGCCCCATTCTCACATCCATCGCTCTCACCAGGAAATAGGATGCTTTCAATAAAACAAGTAGTAATTTGAGCACACCAGTATCGTTCTTCCTGTCATCAGAGTGACAAGAATCTGCAGCTCCCTCACTATCTCTACGGGATTGATTCCCGAGCGGGCTTGCAATTCCAGACTTTACTCTCTCGCCATGCGGCTAGCACTGCGCAGAATCCTGCAATTAATCCAACACTTGGGGCCTCTAGTGGAAAAAAGACACACACTCCTCCCAGCAATGAAAGGTCACTGAGCAAAATTTAAAAAGAGGAAAATTCAGCCTCATAAAAATACTCATACATATGCAGGCAAAACTCTGAGTGTTGTGGTTAGGGTTATGCCTAAAGTTAGGGTTAGGGATGCCGTTAAGGTTAGTGATAAAGAGTATGGTTAGGGTTAAGGTTAGGGACAGGGTTAAGGTTAGAGATATGCGTATGATTAGGGTTAGGGGATAGGGTTAAGGCTAGGGTTACGGTTAAGGCTAAGGGTAAGGTTCAGTATGGTTAAATATAAGTGGAAGGGCCCGGATTAGCTTTAGTGTCTGGGTCAGGGTTATATTAAGTGTGAGATACAGAGTTAGAGAGCCAGGGATAAAGTTAGGCTTTGGGGTTAAATCAGGATTTGCGGGGATAAAGGAAGAATTAGCATTTTTAGGGTAAAGGCAAACATTTTGTGTATGAATCAGGGTTCAGGTCCGGATTTGAAAAGAAGTTAAATCTGGGGCTAGGCACACAGGCAGGGTTAGGTTCTTGGTCAGATTTAAAGGAAAAGTGGGGAATTGTATCTTCTCTATGAAACAGAGTGTGAGGAAACCTAGGGTTTATTATAAAGGATTGTGTCGTTGTATCCTGCATAAGTTTAAGTTTTACGTTGTTTGGAAATCCATTAACTTCCAGGGGTGACCCCTGTTTTCCATCCAAGGGAGGGAGAGAAGTGTCACAGACTCACAGGTCGTGCCCACTCTTGGCCCTGTGCGGTCAATGGGGGGTGCTCCTTACAGTGAGACATCCCTTCTCGGGGGTCCACTCTCTCTCGGGGTCAGGCCCCTCCACCTCCTGGAGCCGCACCTCTCTGAGCCTTAGCATGTCTGTCTCTGCCGTGGGCCCCCTCAGAGAGTCCACTCGCTCTGGACCCCCGGGGCCTCCACCACCCCCCAAAGGAGTTGATCCAACCCTGTTCTCTAGACCTGAGTGACACTCAGCCAGCGTAACACAGGAGGATTTATTGAGAGTTGAACACAGCACAGGAAACTCTCAGGGCCTCAGGCCTGGCCTCCCTCAGCCCAGCACATCCCAGTCTCTCTGCATCCAAGTGGTCTCTGCCTGCTCCCTGTCTCCAGCCTCCGAGCCCCCCTGCTCCCAGCTGGGCATCTGATATCTCCTGCCCCAAACCCCGCCTCTGTCCACTGTCTTCTCTCCAGGGAAACAGGGTCATAAACCGGGGCCTCCTCTCCTCGCGTCTGTCCTCTGGCTGGAACCAGCTGGTCAGGTCACTGGGTCCTCACTCTGCAGCCCATTGTCCGCACACTGGCCAGAACCGGCTGCAACTCCTCAGCTGGGTCTCCGGGTCGGGGTCTCAGGTCACCGGTTGCTGGGGTCTCCATCCTCCAGGCCATTGGCTGGGGTCCCAAGTTCCCTCTCCGGTCCTCTACAACAAGAAACTCCCTCTCCCCTCACCTCGTTAAACCAGTAACCCCCAGGGAAACTGAGTCCCACCCCTACCGCATGCAAACCATTGAAACCCCACCGAAAACAAGAAAACCCCCCACTTCGTCACAAGAAGCATGTGTTCTATTGACTCCAGGTGACGTGTTTCTCATTGACAAGGAGGTGAGAGGACTTCCGGTTCCTTGAGCTCATAGGCTGATTTCCCGAGGCTTTGCACTGGGGCAAAAAAGCCAGAGCCGGCCCTGTCCATAGACAGCCTGTCCCGCTCCGTCTGCAAGAGACAAAGCTGGGATCCCACTTCCAGACCCAGCTACTCAAACTGAGACCCAACACCCACTATCGTCTGAGTCCCCCCAGCCCTGCCACACCAGACCCCCCTTCGTCCCGTTGCTGTGGGGTCTCGAGCCCAGACCAGCCTCCTGCTTGTCAGACTCTCATGTGTGTGGGGGGTGGGTTTGTCTCCTGTCAGCTGATGTGGGATGTTTGTTGTCACCGCTTCCCTCTCCGTTCCCACGGGGCCTGGGGGCAGGTTGTTCTGATCCAGTCGGGTCCCAAAGCGAAGCAGCCCAGAGAATCCAGCCCGCTGAAATGCGCCGGGAGCGGGGTTAATCCCTAGGACAACCCGCTCCTCTCACACCCTCCGGGGGATTCATACCAAGGCCAGCTCCAGCGGCTCCCTGCACACCCCGGGAGGAGACCGGAGAACACCACGCTGTGTCGCTGTGTGAGGAGACACACACCGTGGGTGAGCCAGGCTGCAGAGACCCACTATGGACGCGCCCTTCTCCCATTCTCCACGTGGGGGCAGCGGTGACACACCCAACACGGCTGTGGGGACCGGAACGAGAATGTGCCCCAGGGTGGACGCACATCTGACTCCAGCTTCTCACTCCCCCGTTCCCTGGAAACGTCCCGCACTGATGCACAAAGCACCGGAGAAAAGCAGAGCCCTGCCTGCCTCACTACACTCGCTCATCTCCTTGCAATTCCCAAGGGAGCTCTGGGGAGGGAAGCGAACTGCGATTGTCCCGTTAGCTATGGGGAAATATTTCCCACCAGACAGAGCCCAGGTCAATGGAGCTGCCACTTCTGGGAAAGGGGCTGGGCCGGGGCATCAGTCATAGCTACTGCCCAGCACCCCGGGAGTTATTCTGTCTCCAGGGGTGGCATTTTAGTGGAAGGGGGAAGAGGGATTTGCTGGCCGCCTCTTCCCGCCACCCCCATTGGCCTGGAGTGGCGAACCGTGGCCAGTAGGAGCCACGATCGGCTGAACCTGAGGACTGGGCAGGTAAACAAACTGGCCCGGCCCACCAGGATGCTTCCCTGGTGAGCTCCGTCCCAAAGGTTGCTGATCCCTGGTCTACACTTTATTGCTAATTAATAATTAACTAAATAACTGATCTTCATGATGATGCTCAGTGGTGATAGATTTGGTGCTGGTTGTGGACCTAGCACGTAGGGTCTCCAGAAGCTGGGAATGGGCAATAGGGGATGGATCACTCGGTGATTCCCTGTTCTGTTCATTCCCTCTGGAGCACCTGGCACTGGCCACTGTCAGGAGACAGGACGCTGGGCTAGATGGACCTTTGGTCTGACCCAGTCTGGCCGTTCTTATGTTCTTAATTATAGTCTAGGCTCCCACAGTCCTAGGCCTGGTACAAACACAGACCATAAAATCTCTCTCAGTCCCACCGAGTTTACAATCCGAGTGTAAATGGGAAGTGGAGTGTGACTGGGAACAGGAATATAAACACGAATATAAATATCAGCCGTGCAGAATAATCTTACCTCACTGTAGCCTGAATCCTCCCTCGACTCCCAGACACGTCGCTCTCGGCCCACTAATGTCAGGGATGCTCCACTGCAAAACCTTAACTCTGTCCTCAGACTTCCCCACATGCCCCCAGACCTGGTTCAAAGCACAAGCCAGGCTTGCTCAGATCACGTTCCTAGGGTCATGGATCATTTCAATGTAGCCGCTCACTGCTGGGAAGGGAAAGGAGCTTCCCTCAAATCCCTCCCAGTGCCATGGGAAATCTTCCCTCTCCAGTGGGTGGCCCAGCCCAATGGATCCCTGGGACACGACCCCTCCCCAGACACTGACCTCCCTGAGCGCACGTTGCATGGCCCTTGTGTGCGTGGAAAGGGGACCCAGAGCTGAGTCCCATGACCCTAATATCACCTCACAATAGCCAGGCCCTCAGTGGGGGAACTTTTAAATCCCTGGGCCAATACCTGGGTGAGGAAATACAGTCACTGCAGGGAGCTGGTCATTCCTCCCAGGGGTCCAAAAGTGTCAGGAGGACCCAGCGCCCTGTGCCCGGCGCTACACAGACACACAGGCCGGGACAGTCTGACTCCCGCACCCGGAGCCCTAGGGCGAGTCAGTCAGATCACTGGCAGCAGGAGTGTGTGTCTCTTATAAAGCGGGGGCATGCAAATGAGGGAGACAGTTTCCTGTTTAAATTGGTGCCTTTCTCTGCCCAGGCTGCACCCGGAGACACAATCCGCAGCCCCTGGGTCTGTGCAGTGACCAGCCAGTCCCCTGAGAACTTTCTCCTCCAGCACCCTGGAAAATGGGATTTTTGCTCCTTGTAATTTTTGCTGTAGCAGCTTTGGAAGGTATTTTCCTCCTCTGAATAACTGGCAGAGTTAGAAGAATATTGTGTTACTGCTGTTTTATACTGATATTAATGGCCTGTCTTTATTCTCAGGTGTCCGGTCCCAGGTGCAGCTGGTGGAGTCCGGAGGGGATGTGAAAAAGCCCGGAGACTCTCTCCGCCTCTCCTGCAAAGCCTCCGGGTTCACCTTCAGCAGCTATCGTATGTACTGGATCCGACAGGCTCCTGGCAAGGGACTAGAATGGGTTGCTTATATAAGCGGCAGTAAGGTTATTATACGTTACCTTGATTCAGTGAAAGGCCGATTCACCATCTCCAAAGATAATTCCAAGAGTGAGCTGTATCTGCAAATGACCGGCCTGAAGCCCGAGGACACCGCCCGCTATTACTGTGCGAGACACAGTGAAACGAAACTGGTTTGTGATCATACAAAAACCCAGGCTGCAGAATTGCCCTTCTCCTGGCAGCCGCACGGGGGGAGCACACGGCTCTGGGCTGAAACAGGAGACTCAGCAACCGGGTGAATGTAACACAAACCTCCCATCAGTTTTAACCCTTCCGTTCCTGGACAACGTGTCTCCCCTTCCTGCCCAGAGGCCCGCTGGGTGCAGAGATCCCTCGCTTCACTTGTGAACTCCAATCCGGAGTGAATCCTGTTCTGAGTTGCTTGATGTCATTGGGGTTTGCATCAGACCCAATGGATGGAGCGAATTGCTCATGGGGCCAAATCCTCCGCTGGTGTAAAGTCACCGCAACTGCTTCCGCTAGACTCGAGTTACTCCGGATTTACACCGGGGAGGCTCTAGCCCTTTCAGCAGACTGGGACGTTTAATGCATTAATGCAGCGGAAGGTGATTAGTTCATGATGTAAGCAGAGTCAGGATGAGCTCTACCCTGACATCTGGTGGTGAATTATGGCGAGTGTGGAAAAGAACTCCAGGGGCTGATCTTGTTTGCATAGGCACACCCACACCCACTCGCCTGGCATGAAACAACAGCAACTCAAAGTGGTTACTTTGGCTGGTGTGGGATCCCCAGTTTCTCTGTTATTGGGGCAGGAAGAATAAAGTTTTGTTACCCTGATTCTGTGAATCAAGGCCAGTGGAACTGTTGTATGACAGAAGGACTGAGTGAGTCCTTCACCATTACCTAAGTAGCATTTGCTTGTCAAGGGGCATGGGCTACAAAAGCCAGTGAAGGGAGAGAGGCTGGGAATAGGTATTTGTATGTGGTGGTATGGCCCCCTTTTCTGAGCTTGAAACACCAATGGCACCTTCTCTCTCCGCTGTTGAATGTCAGAGCTAACTTTGGTTCCATTAGGTGTCTAGTTGCAGGCTGCTGAGCTGAATTCACTGTGTACCAGCACTGGGGCTCCCCTATTACTAGCTGAAATCACAAAAGAGCTAAAGTATCAGAGGGGTAGCCGTGTTAGTCTGAATCTGTAAAAAGACTTGCATCTGAAGAAGTGAGGTTCTGACCCACGAAAGCTTATGCTCCCAGTACTTCTGTTAGTCTCAAAGGTGCCACAGGACCCTCTGTTGCTTTTTAAAAGAGCTAAAGTTACTAAGAATTGAGATCACTGAGTGCAGTGTTAACTAGTGGAGGAGCCTGAAGCTATATTGCTAAGCAGCTGGTGGAGCAACTAGCAGAGCGGAGCCTTGTGGGGATGGTTGGAGCTGGCCAAGGAATGCCGAGCGGAGCCGAGCGGCTCACAGGTCAGTGAGCGGAGCAGCTGGTAGAGCAGAGCAGAGCAGTTTGTGGGATGGCAGGAGTGGCTCACGGGACAGCTGGTGGAGTGGAGCGGCTCGTGGTGAAGGCTGCGGCGGAACCCCACGGAGAGGCATCCGGTCGGCCTCGGATCACGTAAGGTGCCCCTTAACACCCTGCGCGCCCCCCCCCCCTTTGAACTCTGGGGCTGCACTGACCAGGGACAGAGACTTTGGGGGTTGTTGGACTTTTGGGACTTTGGTGATTTTTGTGTTGCTGGTTTCAAGAACCAACGGGAAAGGACACGGCCCAATTTTCTGGGGTGGGTCTTTGTTCATGGTTTGGTCTATGAACTCTAGTTGTGGTGTCTTCCCAATTTAATGCTATGTCGTTTACCTCATGTTATTAAACATTTTCTGTTACACTGAGGCTCTGTGCTTGCGAGAGGGGAAGTATTGCCTCTTTGAAGCACCCAGGGGTGTGTGTAAGATTTTCCCAGGTCACTGGGTGGGGGCTCGAGCTGGTTTTGTGTCACGCTGTTGGGAGGGGACCCCTATGTACTGAACCCGGCCCTTGCTGCTATCAACTCGGCCTGGCAGAAGGGTTATGTTGACGTCACTAGGCATAGCTACCAGATAACTCGGGGGGGATGGAAGGCCATAAGTGCCAATGAAACTCCCCTGCTCTGGGTCTAACTGAACCACAGAACTCCATCTTGTGAACTTTAACCTACCTCCATACTAACAGCTTAAAAAGCAGAAATGTAATGGTCAACTTTTCTAGCAGACAACTGCTGTTTCGCTCACATTAGCAAATGTAGTAGAGTATAATGGCAATGTGTTCATTGTTGGGAAAAGGTGTATGAGTGAAGAGTGGAAGTTTCCTTTGGAAGTTAAAAGAAGCCAAGAAAGGGAGAAGGAAAAAGAACAGAACTAGTTAACTGGAAAATATAGCTAGCAAGCTCAGTCCAAAGATAAGATGCTGGCCCCATCCAAGGACATTGTTCACAGCTAAGACTTGGCTGACAACCAAGAAAAGGGGGGCCTGAATGTGCCCAAGCAACTATGAGATCTGCAAAATACTGCCAGGCATAAGGAGGACAACAGAAGGGTTAAAAAGCAGCTTTGCTGGACGGTATTGGCCCAGGGATTTAAAAATTCCCCCACTCTGTTCGGCCAGGCTCTGGCCAGAGACTTGGAGGAGTGGGATAATTTGGACAGGGTCCTGCTCCTGCAATATGTAGATGACTTATTAATTGCTGCTGTGGGTCTAATCCCTTGTCTCAAAGCCACTGTGAGTCTCCTGAATTTTGTTGGACTACGAGGATACAGGGTAGCTCGGAGCAAGGCTCAAATTGCTCTCTCAGAAGTACAGTATCTGGGATTTCATATAAGGCAGGGAGAAAGCCTCCTTTCTGTCATTTGAGAGCTGCCTATCTGCCAAGTTCCTATCCCTAGCAACCGTAAACGGCTCAGAGCATTTCTGGGCATGGCAGGCTTTTGCAGAATATGGATCCCAGAGTATGGACTGTGGGCTAAACCTCTGTATGAATGTGTTAAGGGAGCGGATCATGACCCCTTTCACTGGTCCCCAGAAGCGGACAGGACATTTAAAATCTTGAAAGGGAAGTTGATGGAAGCCCCAGCCCTGGGTCTTCCAGATCTCTCTAAGCCATCCCAACTGTATGTGCATGAGAGGAAAGGGGTAGCCCAGGGAGTGCTTACTCAGTTATTAGGTGCCTGGAAGCGTCCTGTGGCATACTTCTCTAAACAACTGGATCAAGTTGCAAAGGGATGGCCAGCCTGTTTGAGGGCGGTCGCAGCTACTGCTCTAGTGCTTGGGGAAGCTGAAAAACTGACACTGGGAGGAACTGTGCAAGTGTATATTCCCCGTATGGTCCAAGCCCTGCTGGACACTAAGGGTGGTCTCTGGCTCACACCGGCTCGGGTTGCTTGGTACCAGGCAAAACTGTTAGAGAATCCTGAAGTCACCCTGCAAACCTGTCCCTTCCTTAGTCCAGCTACCCTGCTACCAGAGACAGAAAAGCAGGAACATGACTGTCTGGAAATCATAGATGCCCAATACTCCAGCCGCCCAGATTTAAAAGATCAACCACTCCCAAATGCATCCGAAGAAGTGGGCTGTAGTCCACGAAAGCTTATGCTCTAATAAATTTGTTAGTCTCTAAGGTGCCACAAGTACTCCTGTTCTTCTTTTCACTCCCAAATGCTGACTTGGAATGGTATACCGATGGCAGTAGTACTGTTGTGGATGGGCAAAGGAGGGCTGGTTATGCTATTGTGACCCTTCATGATACCGTGGAAGCTGAAAGTTTCCCTGCTGGGACATCTGCCAAACTTGCTGAACTAGTGGCCCTGACTCGTGCACTCGAGCTGGCAAAAGACAAACGGGTTAATATCTTTACTGACTCAAAGTATGCTTTTGGGGTATTGCATGCTCACGCTGGTTTGTGGAAGCAAAGGGGAATGCTAACAGCCCAAGGCTCTCCGGTTAAGCATGGGTCTCAAATTCTCCGGCTGTTAGAAGCGGTACAACTCCCCTCAGTAGTAGCAGTGGTGCATTGCAAAGCCCATCAAAGGGAAGATCAAGATGTAACCAAGGGCAATGCCAGAGCAGACAGGGAAGCCAAGCGCGCTGCTACCCTGAAATCACCAACAGAGGAGAATGCCCAAATGCATGCCCTCATCCCATCAGTGGGTGAGCTTGCAGCCCCTCAGTACTCCCAAGAGGACAGAAACCTGGCTGACAGTCTCGGTCTCCAGGAAAAGGAGGGATGGCTTTATTCCACAGAGGGAAAAATCCTCCTGCCCAAGGGCCTGATCCGACCAGTGTTGCAGAAACTGCATCAAACCACCCACGCAGGCAGAGAGGCTCTTACCCAGCTTATGAATAAATATTTTCTAACCTCCGGACTTAAACCCCTAGCATCACAGGTACAGGCTGAATGTTTAATCTGCCAAAAGAACAACCCTCAACCAGGAGTAGCAGTGTTACCAGCCACTCTGGAACCTACCCCAGGCCCAGGATTGGTGTGGCAAATAGACTTTACTGAGTTTCCCAGGTCCCAAGGGTACAGGTACCTCCTCATCCTGGTGGATCGATTCAGTGGATGGCCTGAGGCCTTCCCATGTCGTAACAACACTGCCAAAACAGTGGCTCTTAAGTTTGTCGAGGAGGTCATTCCTCGCTTCGGACTCCCCCGGTAGATGGAATCTGATAATGGAACACACTTCACATCTCAAGTTGTTCAAAAGATATCAAGTGCTTTGCAAATCCCCTGGAAGCTCCACACACCATGGCGACCACAGGCCAGTGGAGTAGTGGAACGCACAAATCAGAAACTTAAGCGGCACCTCTCAAAGGTCTGTCAGGAGGCCTCTCTTAGGTGGCCTGATGCTTTGCCCCTTGTGTTACTCCGCATTCATGCTCTTCCCAAGGGCAGGTTAGGGCTTAGTCCCTTTGAGATTATGTTTGGAAGGGCATGGCCTATGAATGGTACACCGGTTCTGGCAGGGGAGTGGGAGATGGGGTGTGGTTTCTTGTCTCAGTACATGTGCCCTCTGTCTGCTGTTCTTTCTTCTCTTCACAGGTACACCAAATATTCACAGCCTCTTCTGATGGATGCCCCGGTCCACTCCTTACAGCCTGGTGACTCCGTTCTTGTTCGGATCTGGAAGGACGAACCTCTCCAAGAGAAGTGGAAGGGACCCCACACCGTCCTGCTGGTCTCCCACACGGCAACAAAGTTCGAAGGGCACGAGAATTGGATTCATCACTCTCAATTGAAAACAGTACCCACTCCTGAACAGTGGACTGTCCAGCCTGCAGAAAAGACTGCCAGCGATGATTTGGGACTTAAGCTGTTATTCAAAAGACAGTAAGGGTCACTGGGAATGCCTTGTGATCTCTCTGAACAGCCACAGCGCACTCCCCGCGAGAACCCTTTGCATTGGATCTGTCTATTCACAGTAGGCCGACCTAGCCTATGGTCCTGGTCCTTTTATTTTTTGATTTGTTTGGATGGTTACCAGCAGCAGCACCTCTGACAATTTAAGTCTGCGATCGAACTGTACTGCGGAAACTCCTTATGGCTCTTGGAATTCCCACTATAGTAGCACTCTTAAGCCCCAGCCCATTCGTTTACGCTCTCCGCCCACTGGTCTCATATGTTATCAGCAAGCCAGTACAAGTAATCATACCTGGTTTGCCGGCATTAGTACATGTAGATTTTATATTGGTCCTGGTATAAGTCTCACTGTTCCTTTACTAAATGCCACCGGTTGGCAAACCGGCGCTGCATTTTTTGCCCTTTCCCCAAAAGCCACCCTACGGGACCTACAAGGTAACAATGGAGAGGTTAGTTATGGTGAAGCATTCTGGGTCTGTGGTAAGAGTGCCTACAAATGGCTTCCTCCTGGTTGGCATGGTAGCTGTTATAAAGGCTATCTCGCTCCTCCCCTCCGTGTTCTCACCAAGGCTCCCTCAGGTCACCCTAGGTACTATCGGTCCTTGAGAGCTACCATTGAACCCATCGGTGAGGGAGACAGGTTTGGGATGATATTCCTCCCTACCTATGGGGTGGGACGGCTAGCCCAACTCTACAGGAGACTGTCTAAATTTCTCACCCAGTTTGCCAATGATACCCTGGCCATAGAAAAAGGCATAAGCTCTGAGCTTTACCAGCTTCAATTGCTGGCTCTGCAAAACCGCCAAGCCCTAGATTATGTGTTAGCCTCACGGGGCAGGGTCTGTGCCCTTATTGGAGAAGAATGTTGTACCTATGTCCCATAGTTTTCACAGGATATTAACAAGCACATCTTGTCAGCCGAACAGGCCTTGAACCAGTGGAAGGCCCAGGAAGAGGAACCCACTATTTTTGATTCCCTTTGGAATTGGTTACCTGGTCTAAGGGGACTAGGGGGAGGCATTGTTTGCATCTTGCTCACAGGTGTTGTGATATGTTTTGTCCTTTTCCTTTTGCTCGCTTGCTGTAAAGTGCTCATACATAAGATTTGTACCTCCCATTCCCCAGAAGTTCCTTTATATTCTCTCATTGATGATCCCAATTGCATGGAGCTTAATCACATTTTGTCTTTAGAGTATGAGAAAACTCTGCCAAAGGTTTGTTGAGTGTTCTCAAAGGAGGGAATTATTGGCGTCACTAGGCATAGCTACCAGGTAACTCGGGGGGATGGAAGGCCATAAGTGCCGATGAAACCCCCCTGCTCTTGGTCTAAGTGAGACACAGTAACTCCATCTTGTGAACTTTAACCAGCCTCCATGCTAACAGCT
Organism: Trachemys scripta elegans; assembly: GCF_013100865.1. Lineage (NCBI taxonomy): Eukaryota > Metazoa > Chordata > Testudines > Emydidae > Trachemys > Trachemys scripta. The sequence goes on from NC_048309.1 coordinate 41,443,852, forward strand.
TAAAAAGCAGAAATGTAATGGTCAACTTTTCTAGCAGACACCTGCTGTTTCGCTCACACTAGCAAATGTAGTAGAGAAAAGACAGGGAAAAACGGGGAGGAATAAGCCTGCTACGTCTTAGCTTGCAAGGCCGAAGATAAGCAGGCGAACGGGAACCTTTCTAACTGTAACTGCTCGAGGAGGGAGGGGTAAAGAGGGAATAACAGAACAAAGGCTTACACACACACAGCTTGGAATATAAAAGGGAAGACTTGCTTGTATGTGCTGCGCTTGATTTGAGACATGCTGGGCTCCTAGTGCCTATTCAGAGCTCTTGAATAAACTTGGTTTGCTTCTCCATCCTGGTGTGTCTATTGGTGCGACGCACACCGGGCAACGAACCCGGTTGCCCCCTCAGGGCCCTCTTGGCCGGCAACAGTTACATTTATAACCGATGTGGGGCCCCTCACCGTGGCATCTCCGCCCTTCACAAGCGGTTATTGCCTTTATCCCCACAACGCCGCCGGGAGCCCGGGAACTATCCCAGCCCCTGGTTCAGAGAGGGGAGACTGAGGCACAGAGATATGCAAATGGGGAGGGGGAGATGGAGGCTGGGATATGCAAATAGGCCATTCAGAGTCCGGGCGGGGCTGTGGGCAGAGATCACCCAGTACCTGAATAAACCCCACTCCGCTGAGCCTGGGAATGTGGCACTGCCGGGACTTTCCAAAGCGGCTCATGGATTGTTTTCACCCCACTGACATGTGGAAATCACAGCTCTGCGCTGGTGTCAATGGGTGCAGCTGAGACATCCCGACCCAGAATAAAGTTCCACAATGTCACAGAGTCACCATGGAGATAAAAGATCCACCCCTCAGACCTTGATGACATCACTCAGCCCAGCGCTGGCACTCAGGGCATTGGGGACAGTCACGTGACTAATGGTTGTGGAAAGGAACACGAGGGGATTTAATGGGGTAGCTCAGGGAGAGGCGGCTGCTGAGGGAGAAGCAGAGGCCCGTTGGTGGGGGGTCAGGGGAGCACTAGGGTCACAGAACGCAGCTCCCACTGAGTGAGATTTGGCTCAGAACATCCCAAAGTCTTGTGTGACTTTCCCATCCTACATTAGCTACCAGCCAATTGTCACTGCCAGGCCTCCCATGGCTACAAAAAGCTACAAAAAGCTGAACCTCCTTCCCCTTGTACTCAGAGAGTGTCTAAGATTCTGGTCCTGCTGCCAAATCCTCGTGTCTCCCACAGTCGAACCCAAAGGCAGTGAGGAATAAGGGAAGCTTTTCCCTGACCCAAGAACACGCTCTAGCAGGCCAGGGAAGGATGTCTTGGGATTTGAGATCTTCTTACTTCTCCCTTAGGTAAAAGCACAAACATGATCCCCAGCCCAGGTGCTTCACAACACAGAATAAGGGGCCCTCTGAGTCCTCTTCTTCAAGACTCAAGGGATTGGTCTGGGAAGTTGATTTGACACAAATGAAACCAGCATACAACTCCTCTGACACCTAAGGGATGTAAGAGCAAAGTGGGGGCAAATAATTCCTCCCTCCCCTTTGCACAGCTGGGAACGGCCTCAGAAGGTTCACATCAAGGCAGAGTTGGGCCCCCTGACCTTTTTAATTTAATTATTCACTATTCATATCACTTCTCACCAATTGCTTTCCTCTCCAGGGCATCTTCTGGTAGATTGTCCTGACCCAATCTGATCCAGCAGTGAAAAAGTCTGACAAGCGCTGTAGATGGATGTAATGTGAACCTCTACATCATGCCTTGGATCCAGAAGGCTTCTGGGAAGAAGTGGGAGTGGACGCTTTACTATCATACTTCCTGTACCAACTGCTACTGGCCTACAACCCTGGAGGGGGTGGGGTGGTGTGGGGTGGAGGAGGGAACTCACAACCTCCAAAGACAGCTCCATCTCTATTTACACATGAGCTGCCTAAAGGATATGCACACAGAAATGTTAGCTCTCGCTCTCTCTCACACACACATACAATATTCTTCCTGAAAGGCAGCCACTGTATAGTACTTTATTATTGTTCAGAATCCAGACCCCTAACACACAAGAACCAAAGACAGAGAGAGACAAAGCAGGCTGCTCTCGAAGGGAGAGAGGCACAATCCATCCCCATCCTGATCTACCATGGCTCTTTGCAAAGTGACTGTTAAAAATCCAGATCACAAGCTTCCCTACAGAGCCCAACAGCCTGCATGCAGGAGAAGGAAACTCCTTTCAAACCTAAAGTGATGGCTTCAAACGTTAAAGCCGTTTTTAATACAATGGACTATTGACACTTCTGCCTCCAAGGCTACTAAACGTTATGTGATTCTATTTATTCTGCCTCACCTCTATTAACATTATCACATAACTCCGATCCACCCATGCATTAAGGCTACAGTTTAAGGTATAGACTTTAGGGTTATGGCAAGACTTCAGGCCTCCGAGTAGGATTAAAAATTAGGGCTAATATTATCTCTAGGTTTAGGATTAGAGTTAAGGTTTATGGTTACAAATAGGGTTAGGATTTAGAGACAGAGAATAAATTTGAGGTCCAGGATACAGTTAAAGGTTAATGTGACACGTCATGTTTAATATTAGGGCCAAATTTATAATTAGTTTATATATTTAAGGTTAGGGTCAGGGTAAATGTTAAAGATTAAGGTTATTTGTTACCGCTAGAAATAGGGATAGAGTCCAAATTTTAGGTTTGTGTTCAGGTAAGTGTTCAATTTTGGGTACAGTTTTATCTTTATCGTTTGGTTTTAGGAGGGGCGTTAGTGTTAGTTTCAAGGTAGTGATGGAGGGTGAGACCTAGTATTAAAAGAATTTACATTGAGGGTTAGAATTGCCTTCACGTATGAAGACAGGATTTAGGGATAGAACTAAGGTATCCCGTTAGCTCTCAGGTTCAGATCAATATAAAGGTTAAGGTGAGATTTTATTCTTAGGGTTAGGGGTAAATGTGGGAGTTAGGAAGAGGACAAAGGAAATGCGAACTGGACTCCTTATAGTCACATAGGAAGCTCTAATCCAATGGTGCTAGGACCCCGACTAGGAGAGGGGTGGTACACCAGAGATAAATTCCGGCCCTTCTCTCAGCCACACACGAAGAAACTGAGTTTGCTCATCTCTTATAAGAAGGGGGATATGCAAATAGTGATGAGAGTTTCCTGTTTAAATCTGTCTCTCTCACTTCCATGGCTGCACCTGGACAGACAATCTGCAGCCTCTGTCTCTGGGCAGTCACCAGACAACCCCCCTGGAAACTCTCCTCTCCAAACACAGGGACAATGAGACTTTGATTGTATTGAGCGGAACCACAGGCCCATTCCTGAGCTTGGATCCCATCCATGAGCAGAAAGGTGCCAGCTCTGGAAGAACATGGTCAGCAAGGACCCTATCCTGGTACTGGGGGGGTAGGCTCCAGCCCTGCACCTTTCCATGCAGCCATGCAAAGCACGTGCCCCAGGCAGATCTTGTATTCGTGTGGATGTGCCCGCACAGGAGAGGGAGAGAAAGCCAATTGTCAGGCAACCCAGTGCCTTGCGTCTTTCCTGTGACAAGGGCAGCACCTGCCCGTCTCTCCGGGGCGCTGCTTGGCGGAGGGGCTGTGTTCAGGGGGGAGCACGCGTGGGTCCCTGGTTGCAAGCCAGCACCACAGACAGCAGCTCAGGAGAGCGCTTGGTTCTCAGACAAGCAAAGAACACGTGGGAGGAGTTAGCCTGGCCTTGACTCGCCTCGTGGTGTCCAGAGTAGCGCGGAATGAGCCCGGGATGGCGTCTGGTGTCGCCTTTGTTAGGAGTCTGTTTGAGTCTGACAGTTACGTTCCTGGGAGTCTTTGCTTCTCCCAGAGCCGCCTGGGTGGAAGCATCGGGGTGCTGCAGAAATACAGAGACACAGAGAGAGGAGATTGCCGCTCCTGGAAACGTGTCCTTACGCCCTGTCCCTCTGGCCAGTCACTGTTTCTTTAGAGTCATGTCTTCTTTTGACACTGCTCTGTCAGATCAGGTGCCTTTGGCTAGGGCAGCCTGCTGCAGTCATACAGAGCGATTGGGGGAACTGGGCTCCAGCGGTGATGGTGGGGCGGAAATGGGGCTGGCTGCATCAGCCTGACCCTCTCTGTGTACACTGCCTATCTGTACAGACAGGTCCCCCTAGGTTTCCCTAGGAGCACCCGGTCTGGAATCTCTCTCTCCATCCAGACACACGAGTGTGAAATCTCCTGAACTCTGTGTTAGCCTTGCCAAGGTCCAGTCCATGTTCGCTTAGAGGACAGGGTCGATGCACTTGGGATCTAGCTGTCACGCTGAACTTCACTCTGGAGAGCCATAAACCAGCTGTTTGATCTCTCCCCTCAGGTGCCTGACTGCATTCTTACATTATAAACCAGTGCGGTTACAAGACAGCCCAGCGAAGGGACCCTGCATTGGCTGACACGTCTGTGCTAGCCCCTATGTGCTCTCCTCTTCCCAGATGTGCTGGCCCCTTGCACACCCCTGAAATTCAGGATTGAGGGCTTCTGAGCTTGATGCAAACTGGTTAACTTGGAGATGGTACCAATTTCCATTTAAACCTTCCATGGATTCGAGCCCAGAGAGGCAAACCTGATTGGAAACAGTGAGGTCTGCGTTCAGAGAGATTCTTGATTTCAGCTCCATTGGGATTTTGAGAGTGGCCCTGCAAACCCTTCCTAGCCTGAGTAATCCTTACCCCACAAATTGTTCCACCGGAGCCAGTGGGGTCAGTCCCATTAGTAAGCATGGCAAGATCTTAAAGAGAACTAGACCCTGCGGACATTTGTCTGGTCCAGCCCCGGGCTCTGTTCCCAGCACCTGAGCTCCTTCTAGCTTTCCATGCACCCAGCTTTTCTAGAGGGCAACTGTACAGTAAACCCCGTGAATCTCGAGTAAGCACAGGGGCTGGTTTTCTTTTCCTTGCAACACCCGAAAGCCTCAACTCCTGGAAGAGGATGGCCGGAATGCCGCCCCTGGAAATGTGCCGCCCCAAGCACCTGCTTGTTTTGCTGGAGCCTAGAGCCGGTCCTGCCTGGGAGTGTCGGATGGGGAAGGAGCCGCAGCTGTGGGGAGCCAGCGGCTGGTTCCAGGCACCAGAGAGTGAGAAACCGCTTCAGGGAAAGGGAGAGAGCTGGGCATGGAGGGAAGATTCATTTTCTGGGCTCTGTCAGAATAAAGGCCATGACTGCAGTAACCCAGGGACAGAGCACACTCTCGGGGGAAATGCATCACCCTAGTGTCCGCTGCTTTTCCTGTAGCAGAGACACTGGTGTGTGTGAGAGAGAGAGACGGCTGGGGCCTGCTGGAGGGAGTGAAACTTGCTCTGTGTGTAGGGATATGTCAGTGCTGAAGCCCAGACAGTCCCTTACAATGACCTGTAAAGTATCCAGTGACTCCAAGCTATGCCCGGTAGAATTAGTTTTGGGATATTTCTGAGAAAAACAGGGAATACTGAACCACCGCCCTAACCATAAACCTGTATTTATCCCCTAATCCCAATCCAAATCCTAAATTATTCTTTAATTTAACCATAACCATGCTCCTAATTCCACATTTAAATTCTGAGGAAGTCTTTGTGCCGACTGACTCATGGAAAGTGTCCTAAAATGTCTTGAGTTCACCCTAATCTCATCTACCTAGAGAGAATTTCTACAGGTAGACGAATTCCACACTACAAGAAAGATGTGGAAAAATTGGAAAGAGTCCAGTGGAGGGCAACAAAAATGATTAGGGGTCTGGAGCACATGACTTATGAGGAGAGGCTGAGGGAACTGGGATTGTTTAGTCTGCAGAAGAGAAGAGTGAGGAGGGATTTGATAGCTGCTTTCAACTACTTGAAACGGGGTTCCAAAGAGGATGGATCTAGACTGTTCTCAGTGGTAGCAGACGACAGAACAAGGAGTAATGGTCTCAAGTTGCAGTGGGGGAGGTCTAGGTTGGATATTAGGAAAATCTTTTTCACTAGGAGGGTGGTGAAACACTGGAATGGGTTCCCTAGGGAGGTGGTGGAATCTCCTTCCTTACAGGTTTTTAAGGTCAGGCTTGACAAAGCCCTGGCTGGGATGATTTAGTTGGGGATTGGTCCTGCTTTGAGCAGGGGGTTATACTAGATGACCTCCTGAGGTCCCTTCCAACCCTGATATTCTATGATTCTATGATTTGTGTGTTGCTGTGGGTACCAGGGCACATCCTGTATGGCTGAGGAAGCTGGTGGGAGACATGGGACCATGGGCAATGTGGTTTCTCAGTTAGAATGGGCCAGAGGATCCATAAAGATGTTGAAGCTCCTACCTACCCCTGATTTCAGGAGAGTCTCACGTCTCTGGACATCTCCCCTCTCTTGTTTCTATTGTTCAGCTCTGCCCGGGGCTTTAGACAGTGTAGGGATTTGATCCACAGTCCCTTGCTTCCCTTTGAAGGGCTCCAATGAAGGTGAATTGACATTGGGTCACACGCTAAGACGCGAGGGGATGCGTGACTCTGCTTCCCACCGACAGCGCTCCCTGCTTAGCAGTGTCCCTTCCTTTATACTCGCTGCAGAACCCGCACACAAATCCCTGCCCCGGGGGGTTCAGGCTCTCCTCAGACACAGAACTGCCCAGTCCTGCCCGCTGGGGAGTTTCCCTCATTGCATGGAAATGAGAATGAAATCTCTGCTGCTTTTCCTGTCCCTGTTCTCCGCCCCCAGCTGTGAGTGTCTATCGGAGAGCGGGAGAATTGGAGACAGATCCACTGATTTGTTCGGTGGCCAATATCTTTCCTGCTTTGTTTCCCTTTCCCCAGATGTCCTCTCCCCAGTGCAGCTGATCCCGTCCGGCCCGGGGGCGGTGAAGCCCAGAGAGACCCTTGCACTGACTTGTGCTGTCTCGGGTGTTTCCATCATTGATGGCAGCTACGCCTGGGACTGGGTCCAGCAGCCCCCCGGGAAAGGACTGGAGTGGGTAACACAGATATACCCACCTGACGGGGGAAAGTGGTTTGCTGCATCTTTCCAAAGCCGGACCACCATCTCTTCGGATACATCCAAGAACCAGTTCTCCCTGCAGCTGGCCTCCCTCGCAGCTGCAGACACCGCCACGTATTACTGTGCCAGAGAGACACAACGACACAGAGCAAAGCGGGGCTGGTACAAAAAGGGGAAGCGGATTGTCTAGAGTCACTCGGGGCCTTGTCACACTCACGTCTCCATTAGAAGCGGGGTGAGACACTGGTCACAAGGCCGTTTAGGAGGTGGAAAGGGGGGAGGGAAAATTCTTCATCTGCTAACTCAGCTCCTTGTAACACAGACACACAGAGCTCACATCTCATGGCTTCCCCAGGGGGAATCAATCAGACAAGCAACCAGGTCTCATTGCCCTCAGTGTGGGAGAATTTGATATCTTGGGGGCAGCAATCTCAGAGCCCTTCTGGGTACTAGCTACAGAACCCAGCGCTGCATTTCCCCCTCAGGAACTCAGGAAATCCCAGCGAGGTTCAAGTCAAGTTCGTTTAGCCCAATATCCTGTCTCTGAGCATGACTAGCCGGGGCTGCTTCACAGAACCCCACAGCTGAGGATGAGAGAGAATCCACCCTCCACATCGGGTCTCACCCTGGTCTCCAACAGAGATTGGGTTAAACCAGCGACACCCAGACTGTGGGGATCCAGCCGCAAGGGGCTTTCTAATGTGTCTCCTGCCGCCCTTTGCAGCACCTGGTGTGATTTAATTACGAACCCATACAAGTTATTAACCAATCAGGATGTGTTTATTATGTTATTATCCAATTGAGTTATCGACTTGCACTAAGTTATTAACTTACTGTGGGAATTTTATAGATCTAGATATCTAAATAAAATATATTATATATAAATATTTGTGTACATATACTAAATATATATACATAGAGAGTGTGTCTATATGTATACATACACTCTAAATATTTTCCCTGTCATTCACACTACTGTGGCTCTTTGGGTAATACTCATGGATAATTTGGCTCCTGAACCCCTGAGGTCTGAGTATCATTGGTTTGAACCAGGACAAGGTTTAACATCCCCGCCAAATTCTCCCCCTCCCCCCACCCAGTGTGTGTCCCAGCCCCACTCCTGACCTACCACAATCACAGGCCTTCTGCGGAGACAGCCCAGAAGTTTCCTGTCTCCCGACTTCTCTCCCTCCTGCTCCTGCCCTGAAAGCTGTTGCCTGGTGCTACTTGGGAAAACCCAACCTTTCTCCCTCTCCCAGTTAGATGGGGCGTCCTCTTAGCTACCAAGATCCAGACAGAGGGTGCTGGCCCTAAGCCTCCCAGAACCCAGCCCCCTTTACCAAAATCCCTGTTCCATTTACTGAATCCTCTTGCTTCCCCTGCGCTGGCTTCTCCTGTGTTTAGTGTGAACATCTGCCTGTTTCAAACCATCCAATTTATTTCCAAGTTCCCTTTCCCACCCCGCGGAAATGAGGTGAACAACTCAACATGCGCCCAAGTAGGTCTGGGGATCCTAATTCCCTTAACTCCCATTCCAAACCCACAACCATATGTGCAAATTCCACAAAGACCTGCCCCCGATGCCGGAGTACAACACGCTGTAGATGGACTCCATGGAGTCAGGCTGGGGGGTTATCAAGAAACCTGCGGCATTTCGGAGCAGAATCTCACTGGGTTTCACTGGCAGTTGGATGCCCAGCCCCCAACCGGTCTCTGCTCTTCTCTGCCCCTTGTCACCCGAGCGTTTGAGCGACTCACAACCAGGCCTGGATTTTCCCCTCACACATGAAGGAGGGAAGTGTTATTAGCTCCATTTTACAGAGGAGGAACTGAGGCCCTGATTCAGTAAGGCTGAGATTATCCAACCTGCCTAGGAGATTTGGGCCCCCACTGCCCACTGACACGAGTGGGAATTGTGCACACAGAGCCCCTGGGTGGAGTCACACAACGGCAACAGGGAGCCAGTCTCCTAGGGCCACAGACGAAACACCAAAGGCTAATGTACAGCCGCGCTGAGCTGAGCGCAGGGTCTCTCTGGGGTGTAAAGGGGGCCCCTGTCCAAAGGGGACATCGCCATGTACTGAGCACTCACCCCCTGCCAGCTCTTATACCCGCCCTGGGAACCCGCATGCAAATCCCTCCCCGGGGGTTCGTGTTAAATACCAACCCCTGGTTCTAGGAGACTCAGTCTCTCTCCAGACACAGAACTGCCCGGTCCTGCCCCTGAGGAGTTTCCCTCACTGCGTGAAAACGAGGATGAAATCTCTGCTGCTTTTCCTGTCGCTGTTCTCTGTCCCCTCCTGTGAGTGTTTATTGAGAGCGAGACAATTAGCACCAGAGCCACAGATTATTTCCGTAGCTAATTCTTTCCTTGCTTTGTTTCCCTCTCCCAGGTGTCCTCTCCCAGGTGCAGCTGGTCCAGACCGGCCCAGGAGCGGTGAAGCCGGGAGCGACCCTCAGTATCACCTGTAAGGTCTCAGGTCTCTCCGTCAGCAGCAACTATTGGGGCTGGGTCCGACAGCCACCGGGGAAAGGGCTGGAGTGGATGGGGCGCATCCGGAGCACTGCAGACGGAGGCACCACAGATTACAGCTCGGCTTTCAGTAGCCGGATCACCATCACCAGGGACACCTCGAAGGACGAAGTCTATCTCCAGCTCCGCTCCCTGACAGCTGCAGACACCGCCACCTATTACTGCGCCAGAGACACAGTGACACAGAGCAAAGCAGGGCCTGGCACAAAAAGGGGAAGCGAATTTCTAGTCAGCCGACATGAACTTTCAGTTGGTGCTGCAGGGGATGAGACAGACGAGGCATTACTAACAGGGGTATCTCAGGAGCCACCCGCCTTTCTCCCCCTGCATCGCACCGTCCCACCGAGGGATTTTACACGCTCCGCTTCCCTGCACTTCCCCCTGAAATGTGCACCCAGGACTCACTGAGAGCGGGGTGACGGTGACATGAATGGTGAGATTCTCTGGGCCTCAATACCAAAGGTCCACGTCTGCATCTCTGAGTGACATCAGCTCCAGCTCTGGGCGACTGTCCACTTCTGGGAGTCAGGCTCCCTGTGACTCCCGTTGGGCTCCGAAATATTCAGACTCTCAAACTCAGACACTGCGTTAGGAAATGTTGCCCCCGGGGAGCCAGTGTCAGAGGCGCTAAGCGGGCACTGCTCTGCCTGAAGTCAGTGAGAGCTGCCGGGGCCCAGCACCTCCAAAAATCAGCCTTCGAGCTGCAATGCATTATGGGAGGAGCAGGGCCGGCTCCAGGCACCAACTTAACAAGCAGGTGCTTGGGGCGGCCAAGGGAGAGGGGTGGCACCTGCGGCAATTCGGCTGCAGCAGGTCCCGCACTCCTCTAGGAGCGAAGGACCTGCTGCCGCCAATCGCGATCACGGCTTTTTTTTTTTTTTTTTTTTGCTTGGGGTGGCAGAAATGCTGGAGCCGATCCCGGGGAGGAGGGATAGATTTAGGGGAAAGGCACGGGACTGGGTTAAGAAGATTTGGGTTCAGTTCTGGTCTTTGCCAGACACTGCCTGAGAGAAAGTGGGTAACTCAGCTCATCTCTCTCCCTGCCCAGTCCCCATCTACAAACACCCCCCTCCCCACTCGGGCGTCACTCCCACATCCCAGCAGAGATACACGAGGCCTTTCCTTAGCAGCAGCTGCAGCTCTGGGTGTGGCCAGATGGGGGCGCTGCTCCCAAGCACAATGGAATCCTACCGCAGCCAGGGCCAGGCAAGGAGCTGAGTCAATTATCCAGCAGCCTGTGTGGGGACAGCCCATAATTCCCGGGGTCCTGTCATATCATCCCCTGTTTCCAGGGCTTCAGGGGGCGTGACAAGTCTTATCAATGTAGGGAAAGGACAAGGAATCAGAGAGACTTCTGAAAATTAAAGGCAATATCATGATATTGATTATCTCAAAGGAACAAAAACTTTATAATCACAATAACAAAGAGGAGGTGCCCAAGACTACGGAGATGGGCATCAGTAAAAGAACCTAGTCTAGTACATAGAACCGGCTATACAGGGTCAGAGCAATGGTCCATCTCGCCCAGTAGCCTCTCCTCTCACAGTGGCCAATGCCAGGTGCTTCAGAAGGAATGAACAGAACAGGGCAATTTATTGAGTGATCCATCCCCTGTTGTCCAGTCCCAGTTTCTACCAGTGAGAGGTTTAGGGACATCAGGAGCATGGGGTTTTGTCCCCAGCCATCTTGGCTGATAACCACTGATGCCGTTATCTGCATAACATAAGAACTCTGCGTCACCCAATGAAATTCATAGGCAGCATGTTTAAAACAAACAAAAGGAAATATTTCTTCACACAACACACAGTCAAGGTCTGGAACTCTTTGCCAGAGGATGTTGGGAAGGCCAAGACTACAACAGGGTTCAGAAAAGAACTAGGTAAGTTCATGAAGGATAGGTCCATCAATGGCTATTAGCCAGGATGGGCAGGGACGGTGTCCCTAGCTTCTGTTTGCCAGAAGCTTGGTGGTGGCGACAGGATGGATCACTTGATGATTACCTGTCTGTCCATTCCCTTTGGGGCTCCTGACACTGTCGGAAGACAGGATACTGAGCTAGATGGACCATTGGTATGAACCAATGTGGCAATTCTTATGTTATCCATGAATTAATCTAATTCTTTTTATATCCAGTTTTAGTTTTGGCCTTCACAGCATCCCATGGCAACGAGTTGCAGAGGTTAACTGAGTCCTGTCTGAAGAAACACTTCCATAGGTTTGTTTTTAAGCTGCTGCCTATTAATTTCATTGGGTTTCTCATATCTGATGGAAAGAAAGAAAGAAAGAAAGAAAGAAAGAAAGAAAGATCTGGTCAGATCACCCAGTGTTCGCTAATTGCCGGTTCAGTTCCCTGCCCGGTTACACAGCTCTGAGAGAGCCACTGAACGAAGGAGCTAAAGAGCTCGGGTGTTTTTCAGCTCCTTTCCAAGGGTGATGTCCGAGTGTCTGATCTTTATGCAAATCTCCCAGCCAGGGTCCCCATATTAATAGCAGCTCCTGGGTTCTCCCAGGACCCACCTGCCCAGGGGCTGAAGTGAATTTCATTCTTTGTCCCTTTTCTTTTCACCTTTTACAAAAATGGAAAATGTGTTGTCACTTCTGGTTTTACTCACTCTCTAGCCCTGTAATTAAGGAGGAGAAATTCAGGGGAAATGATCAAACCCTGAGAAACAGAGGTCAGGATTAAACTGTAACATGTCCTAGGTGCCTGATCCCAAATACAGGTGATCCTAGTCCAGTCAGGGCCGGGAGCGATGAAGTCGGGAGGGATCCTCACACTGACCTGGCTGGACTCCACCAGGCTGACCTGGGAATAGACACCTGCAGAGCCAGAGGGGGAAATAAAGGGGAAATATTGCAGTGATTCCCGGAGGCGCAGTTATTAGGGAACATGCGGTGCTGGGCACCCAGTGGCAGCGCAGATCCCACCCGTACGTGCTGGGAGCAGCAGGAGGAAGGCAATGGCCAGGCTGGGGGTCATGTCTGCGGCTGGCGGCTCATTCCCCAGGCGGGATGGGAAGCTGAAGCCCGGCGCTGGCTCTGAGCGGGGTGAGCGGCCTGCAGCTGGGCTATGAACAGGGCCCCGGGGACCTCATTTGCATGGGCCGGGGGGTGGGGACAATGTAACGAGGGGACCCAGGAGATGTGTGACGCAGCATCGCGTTGTTAAATCTCCAGCTGTAACACGGAATGTTCCCTTCTGCTATCTCTTCTGCCCGCCGGAGATTTGCAACTATGAAATCACTGACTGGAGGGAGTTATCTATCTGTCTGTCTATCTGTCTGTCTCTCTCTCTATCTCTCTGCCACACCCCCTCTTTGCTGTTGATGTCAATGTTATAAATTAGGAGCTATTCTTTGTTCATGAAAATCTGGAGAATTGGGATTAGGGTGACCAGATGAGATTCCAAAAGATCGGGACTGCCGTAGAGGCAGCGCCTTTTCAATTGTTATGCTCACCCGTCCGAGTCTTCGGCGGCAAGTCGCTCAGTCGGCGACGCTATTCGGGGGCATTTCGGCGGCGGGTAATAAACCTTGCCACCAAAGTGCCGAAATGCGACGGAGGGACGTGCCGTCGAATACTCGGAGGGGTGAGCGTAACAATTGAAAAGGCACTGCCACTGTGGCAGTCCCAATATTTTGGAATTTTCATCTAGTCACCCTAACTCCAACAACCTGCTTCATCTGCAAATGACCGGCCTGAAGCCCGAGGACACCGCCCGGTATCACTGTGCAGGACTCACAGTGACTGGAAGCCGGGCTGAGCTCAGACAAAAACCTCCCGTGGCAGTTACCAGTGGAAGTCCCAGCTGGTTTGATGCTGACAGGCTGCGCACTGGGAGCTCACAGGAGACAGTAATTTCCTCCCTTTGAAATGGGGGAAATGAACCCGGCTGTTCAGTCAGATCTAGATCCACCAGAGGCGGAGATACCGGGAACGGGGTGTCCCGCACTGGGTGTGGTGGGGATTGACTCAGTCCCAAATATTCTGTTACAGACATTGATATGGGTGAAAAGGAATTATTATCTGCCACAGAGAAATCCAAATATTCCCATTGTTCCATTGTTCTTTTCTTTTCTTTTTAAATAAAAATCACTCGTTTGAGAACGTGATCTGATTCCTGTGTCCTGGAAGGTGGAGGTTCTGAGTCATGTGCCTAAAACCGCTCAGCTGAATTACTGAGAGGAAATAAGGTTCCATACTTCTCAGCTCCATTTTTTTCAAGCTCTCTCCAGAGGGAGGGTTAAAAGAGCTTGGGGGTACCTCACAGGAAGGAATTCCCAAGTGTGCCTTCCTGGGTTCTCAAAGGGTTTTTTGTATTTGGGTGGTGGCAGTGATACTAGTCCAAGGCCAGGGAATCTGTAACATTTGGGGGAGTTAAGGCAGCCTTTAGCGGCAAGTACTTGAAAGGTCTTTTGCGGGCCCCCATCTTCTACACTTGAAGTTCAGGGCGGGGAAACAGCCTTGACACCCACGCAGATGCTTAGAGATGAACAATCTGGATTCTCCCCTGCACCTTCTTTTCCATTTTTAGCCTCTGCAAAGCAGATGGGATGTGGGCTTCTTCTGATGTACACCACCTCCTACACTTTAAGAACAGGGGCAGTTTCCCCTCCCATTTGTAGAGTCGATTCCAGTTAATATATAGAACAGGGGCAGAAGCCCAATTTGTCAGGTGACCAGAGCCACAACAAAAATAAAGCGATGATGAATATTCCACTGGAACGGGTCACAAATATTTACATAAGAACATAAGAATGACCATATTGGGTCAGACCAAAGATCCATCTAGCCCAGTATCCTGTCTTCCGACAGTGGCCAGTGAACAGAACAGGTGATCCATCCCCCATCCCTCATTCCTAGCTTCTGGCAAACAGAGGCTAGAGACACCATCCCTGCCCATCCTGGCTAATAGCCATTGATGGGCCTATCCTCCATGAATTTACCTAGTTCTTTTGTTAATCCTGTTATAGTCTTGGCATTCACATCATCATCTGGCAAGGAGTTCCACAGGTTGACTATGCGTTGTGTGAAGAAATACTTCCTTTTGTTTGTTTTCAACCTGCTGCCTATTAATTTCACTGACTATACTTTATTCACCTCGGCCAAGCCTAGCTACATAGAATATAAAAGTCACTTTACAAGCAGTTCCCTGGTTTAGAACAAGGAGCTACAGGGACACATCTGCCAGATCCACCTGAGCCCCATAATGCTCCCCAACCAGCTCCTCCCCCTCCCCGCTGCTATGGTGTCTCCAGCCCAGACGGACACTCACGGACTCTCTTCTGCGTGGGGTGTGTATTTGGTCTCCCTACAGCACTGGGGACGGGCATGATAACAGCCCCCCTCTCCCGGGGAATAAAATCTGCTATCCGATTTTAGCCCTATAATTGCCTGGCAACGTCACCCATTGCAGCAGGAAATCCCGAGAGGCCCGAGGTGCAGACGTCACTCGGCTCCTGAATAAACCCCACTCAGCTCAACTGGAAATATGGAGCAGGGCTGCGATTTTCAAAGGAGCCTCCTGACTTTAGTCACCCAACTCCCATCTGCAAATCACAGTCCAGACTCTCAGCTGGTGTCAACGTGCAGAGCTAGGGATCCAGCCCATAATATCCAGCCACAATGAAATATGGTCGCCCTGGAGCTAACGGGGCCCACCAGCCACCCTTAGTTACATGAATCTATCACGCCTTGGCTCTGAGGTCGACAGGGCCAGTCACTGACTGAGGGTCTAGATCGGAGCCCAACAGGGCTCAGGTGGAAGCAGAGCCCCGTTGTGACGGATCGGGGACACGATCAGAGAGCGTAGGGCTGGGGCACTGCCCAGCTTCTGCTGGTCTCCTCTCATTGTCCTTTGCGTCTGTCTCCTCTCGGGCTGATGAACCAGTACCGGGACATGCAGGGACGGGGGGATATTCTACACACAGCAACAGTTTTAAACCCAGGCTTTCAAAGACAACGTAACGAATAGGGGAGATGTCCAGCTGGGTGCAGAAAACCGGGAGTCTTTGACTTCTTTTCTGGGAAACAGATAATAACAGCTTGATATTTTGGGGGGGGGAACATTCCTTGCAGACCAAACCATGGAGTATCTCCGGGGCGCTTCCTGACGGCAAGCGTGACTGTTGTGTGCAGTAAAGGGATGCCAGTTTGGGGTGTGTAGATCGAGCCTGGGCCATCCCAGGCTTTAGAAAGCAAGTAGCTGGGGACAGGGCCGCCCAGAAGGGGGGCAAATGGGGCAATTTGCCCCGGGCCCTGCAGGGGCCCCCGGCCCCGTCTCTGCCTTCCCCCATCCATCGGTGCCTCAGCTGCGGGCCTGAGCTCCTCCCACTGAGTCAGAGCCGCGTGGTAAGGGGACGGGGCTGCGAGCTCTGGTCCCGCTGGAATCACGCCGCTGCAGCGCTGTCCGGGGGCCAGGGCAGCTCCTGGACGTGGCGCGCTGAGGCTCCGAGAGACGGGAGAGGCGGCGGTAACCCAGGAGCGGCCCTGGACAGTGCTGCTGGGGGGGGGGTGGTCAGGGGATGGGGAATGGGGGGTTGGCTCATGGGCATTCCAGGGGTCTGTCAGGACTCGGTGGGGGGTGGATAGGGGTCGGGCAGTCAGGCGATGGGGGGGATTGGTGGGGGAGGGTCCCGGGGTGGTGGTTGGGAGAGGCAGTGAGGGGACAAGGAGCAAGATGGGTCGGGGATTCTGACGGGGGTAGTTGGGGGGCAGGAAGTGGGTGGGGGGGTGGATAGGGGGCAGGGCCAGGCTGTTTGAGGAGGCACAGCCTTCCCTACCCTAAAGCTCATTCAGCAGTTTGGGGCTTGCAGACAGCTATTTAACACACAGAGCCAAGCTGTTATCTTTCCCCTTAGGGCTACCATCCCTTTCACTTCTCAAATGCCAAATTATAGTCTACACTTAATTTCAGTGCCATAGGGAGATTCATGTCAGGGCAGGGGAGCTTCATTTCAAATTAGCCACTGTAGATTAACAGTGACAGAGCCAAGAGAGCCACGGGGGAGGGATCCCATGAGAAGAGCAATATCCTACACCACCTACCTCCTTCCCAACCCTACCAAGGGAGACACCCCCCCTGCATTCTCCGAGGCTCCAGAGGGGTTAATTCACTGGTTCTCAAACTTTTGTACTAGTGACCCCTTTCACATAGCAAACCTCTGAGTGCAACCCCCTCTTATAAATTAAAAACACTTTTTTATATATTTAACACTGTTATAAATGCTGGAGGCAAAGCAGGGTTTGAGGTGGACGCTGACAGCTCACGACCCCCAGTAATAACCTTGTGACCCCCTGAGGGGTCCTGACCCCCAGTTTGAGACCCCCTGGGTTAATTTAATTTTAACACCCTGTGTCCATTCACATGCATGTGCTATTTTGAGCATTTCAGTTTTCACAACATAGGCTCATCCCAGATTCTGGAACAAGCTCAAATGCTCAGTTCGTGGAGTATGTACATAAGCTATACTAAAGACAAACCCACAGTAACTGTCTCCAGTTTGTGAGGGACCCCATGGAGCCAGTCTCTAGGAAACAGATACATTCATGGAGGTTATGTCCATTAATGGCTATTAGCCAGGACGGGTAAGGAATGGTGTCCCTAGCCTCTGTTTGTCAGACGGTGGAGATGGATGGCAGGAGAGAGATCACTTGATCATTACCTGTTAGGTTCACTCTCTCTGGGGCACCTGGCATTGGCCACTCACAGCAGACAGGATACTGGGACAGATGGACCTTTGGTCTGACCCAGTCTGGCCGTTCTTATGTTCTTATGTTCTAATCTAAATGAACCCGAAGTTATGGAGACAGATATGAGTCCAGGAAGCCAGCAGAGTATGAGAAACCTGGACAAATCTCTGACTGGATGGGCTCAGGCGTTTGGTCATAAGCTGAGGTGCTTCAAAAGTTTTGGATTTTTTTTAAGCAGAATTTTTTTATTGTTTCTTTAAACAATCAAACACAGCAAGCAGCAAATATTTGGCCACACACTTCTGAAACCCCAAACCATGTTCAGGTTTTGGCAGACTAATTTCAGTGTTTCAGTTAAAAAAACCACAACAAATTTTGAACGAAAGCAGACGTCCGTGATTTTTTTCTGCTTTTTAAAACCCCCTAGTTTTCTATTCCGAAAAAGTTTTGACGGAAAATATTTGTCCAACCCTTTCAATGAGCTTTAGTGCCTTTTAGCACTAGCTGATGCTGAGAACCAGTGATACTTTGTAAAGGTGACTTGAAAAGAACTTTTCTCAAAACTGGGTTTGTGCCGAGATGCGGAAGGTTTTTAAATGTTTATTTTTCCCAGGGCTGCCCGGGGGGTGGGGCAAGTGGGGCAATTTGCCCCGGGCCCCACAGGGGCCCCCACGAGAATATAGTATTCTATGGTACTGCAACTTTTTTTATGGAAGGGGCCCCTGAAATTGCTTTGCCCCAGGCCCCCTGAATCCTCTGGGCGGCCCTGATGCCCAACACATTTTTCAGTAGCCACCGCTCCAATACAGAGACACCCTTTTACTCAAATACGGTAAAAGGAAGGAATAAAGAAGTCAGATCACACAGCATTTGCTAATAGTTGGTTCATTTCCCTGCCCTGTTTACAGCTCTGAGAAAGAAACTGAACAAAGGAGTTTCGGTGGTTTCAGCTCCTTTTCAAGGGTCATATTGGAGTGTCTGATCTTTATGCAAATCTCCTAGTCAGGTTCCCCGTTTAAATAGCAGCTCCTGGGTTCTCACCGGGACCCGCCTGCCCAGGGGCTGAAGTGAATTTCATTATTTCCCTTTTTTCTCCCCATCTTTTCAAAATGATGGGAAATGTGTTGTTACTTCTGGTTTTACTCGCTCTCTCGCCCTGTAAGTCAGGAGAAGAAATTCGGGGGAAATGATCAAACCCTGAGAAACAGAGGTCAGGATTTAACTATAACGTTTCCTGTCTTTGCAGGTGCCCGGTCCCAAATCCAGCTGGTCCAGTCCGGGCCTGGCGTGGTGAAGCCCGGAGAGACCCTCTCACTGACCTGCACCGTGTCTGGTTACTCCATTTCTTCTGGCTACAACTGGGCTTGGATCCAGCAGGCTCCTGGGAAAGGCTTAGAATATATGGGGCATGTATATGCAGCTAGTGGGAGCACAAACTATGCCCCGACTTTCCAGGGCCGAATCACCATCTCTGCAGACACCGCCAAGAACCAGTTCTCCCTGCAGCTCCGCTCGCTGACAGCTGCAGACACCGCCACCTATTACTGTGCCAGACACACAGTGACACAGAGCAGAGCAGGGACCGTACAAAAAGGGGAAGAGGTTTCTGTACACACATTCAGGGCATTTACCGCTGTGATTTTCCTCTCAGAGGGACACAGGCAGGAATAGAGAAGGAGAGAATGTTCAAGTCAAGATTTCATAAAGTTCACACAAGCGACCGATACCCTGATATTGCAGAACAGCAGTGACAACAATGTCACTTCTCATTGCAGGACTAAAGGTTAAACAAGGGAATCACCGGCAAACCCCAACTCCCACCATGTTCTCTCATCCCCAGCTCAATCCTCCCACTCACCTGCCATTCACACCTCAGGGTTCACTACTGAGCCTAGATCTTGCTTAGTCAGACTGCTCTGGTTTTTGTATTAGCACTACTAGGTTTCTTCTCACTGCGTGTCTGGCACAGTGATACCGGGCGGTGTCCTTGGGCTTCAGGCTGGTCATTTGCAGATACAGCAGGTTGTTGGGATTGTCCCTTGAGATGGTGAATGGCCCTTGAACAGCCGGGGAATCCCACTGGCTCGATTCAGCCTCGTTAATTTCAGCCACCCACTCCAGCCCCTTCCCGAGAGCCTGGCGGACCCACTCCATCCAGTGGCTGCTGAAGTCGAACCCGGAGGCTTTGTAGGAGAGGCGGAGAGAGTCTCTGGGCTTTTTCACATCCCCCTCAGACTCCACCAGCTGCACCTGGGACCGGGCACTGGGAATAAAGGCATGTTACAAATATTGGTATAAAACCAACCACAATATACTATTTGTTTAGCTCTGCCACTTCTTCAGTGGAAACAATACCTTCCTGAGCCACTATAGTGAAAATTAAAAGAAGCAAGAATCTCATTTTCGCTGGTGTTGGAGGGGGAAATTCTCAGGGCGAATAGTTGGTAACCAAACCAACATGGGCCGGGGACTGTTTCCAGGTGCAGCCTGGGCCGAGAGAGACACAGATTTAAACAGGAAGCTATCACCGTAATTTACATATTTCCCCCTTTATAAGCAATACAAACATCTTTAATTGATCCCCAGAATGACTGTAACTGAGGCTCAGAGTGGACTCAGTCCGTGTGTTTGTGCAGCGACTAAGAAAGTGTGCTGGGGTCTTGAATATACCTTTGTCGAAAGGAAAACAATTACCAGTTGCCTTCTACGACCTCAAATCTCTAGACAAGGTGTGACGTTATCCGATTAAAATATGACCATATTTTAATATTGTTGCAACCACTGTTCTATATTTGCAACAAATCTTGTACAAAATGTGGCCTGTAAGATGTCTATGGAAAGGTGATGATTTGCTGGTTAGGATTATACTCTCTGTTTGCGAGTATTATTTTTGTTTTGGAAGTTATGAATATTGGCTTTATGTCTGGATTTCAAATGTTTGCTCCTGGAGTAACCCCCACAAGGTAGCTAGCCAGCATATCTTGGAGGGACCATTCAAATTGGTTGTCCCTCAAAAGGACACTGAACTCACAATGGCCCATGGGAGACGCCTATCTACAGATAATGGCTTTCTGCTATGACTAGCACAGCACAGAGCGGTGGGATCCTCATGTCACTTTTGGATAAGGAAGAGAGAAATAGCTACTTTTAAAGACCCCTCTTCCCCCAAAATGTACTCAGGGCTTGTTATAGTCAAGTAATCGTGTAGTGGGAGATTCAGTTCTGCAGCCACCACTTGTGGGCCGAGGGGCTGTGGAAGGGCCGATCACCGGGGGTCAGTGTACATTCTCCCCTGCACCACGTTGGGGTTCCAATGACGCAAATAGCACAGCCTTGGGTCACAATCATGAGAAAGAACAAAGGGGTAAAAAGAAAAAGAAACCCCCCCTACCCCAATAGTGTTTTCCAATGACCCCCTACCTTGTCACGTTTTCACTGCACAGCTCCAGTTGAAAGGAAAGACCCTTCTCGGAGTGCTATCAGCTCTCCTCAAACCAGAAGCCTCACTGAGATGAACGGGAGACTTCCAGAGAGTAAGGAAAACAGCACTTGGCCCCTGACCCATATCTGAACTTCCCACGACATATTTCCCTCTGTTCCATGACCTTTTCAGCGGAGCCAGTCATTGCTGGGAAGGGAGATGGGCTGGAGTGGCTGGTCAGCTACTATGATCCCTCAAGCAAGCACTACGCCTCTTCCGTCCAGTGCCGATTCACAGCCTCCAAGGACAGCACCAACTTCTACCTGCAAATAACCAGCCTGAGAGCGGAGGACACCGCCGTGTATTACTGCACGAGAGACACGGCTACACTAGCAGATGTCGAGCGCTGTGAGTTAAACCCGCCTTCAGAGAGCGCAGTAGGGGAAGCGCTGCAGTCTGTCCACACTGACAGCTGCTTGCGCAGTGACGTGGCCACATTTGCGGCACTTGCAGTGGCATTGGGAGCGGTGCATTATGGGTAGCTATCCCAGCATGCAAGTGACTGCAACGTGCTTTTCAAATGGGGGCGGGGGTGTGTGGAGTGGGACAGGGAGTGTGTTGTGTGTATGTAGGGGGAGAGAGAGTGGGTTTTGGGGGGCTGAGAGCATGTCAGCATGCTGGCTTGTAAGTTCAGAAAGCAGCAGACCCCCCCCCCACCTCTCTCTCTCACACAGCATTCCACACTAATGGTTGCTTTGTCTCGGAGCAGATAAGCAGCCGGTTGTCAGAAACGGAGCTTTCAAAAGGCATATCCGCATTCCTGCAGCGATTCAAAAACAATGACAAGAGTGGCCACTTGACTTAAGGGGATTATGGGATGTTTCCGGAGGCCGATCACACTGACCCCTGATGCATCGTAGCCAAGGCACAGCAAACGTTATTCCACTCACCGAGGTGGAGTACCAGCAGCGCTGTAGCTGCGGAGTCAGAGCGCTCTACGTGCCTTGCCAGTGTGGACGGGGAGTGAGCTAGTGCGCCTGGGGCTCCTTTATTGCACTGTAACTCGCAAGTGTAGCCAAGCAGCTGCGGTTCCTTCTTCATCTGACACCCCCTGGAGAGACTCCCGCCTCTTGATATCCCCTGGGCATTGTCTGTATCGATGGCGTATGCGCCCGGCACATTTTGGAGTACCCCTGTTTCAAGGGAGAGACACGCATTGATTTCAATGGGCTTTCACCCTCAGAAACGATGGGGCGCGTGACTCTCCTTGCCCATCCACTAGACAGGACTCCCTGCAGAGTGTCCCTCCCTCTGGTAGTTTATCCCCAATGGGTAAAACTGTTTGCAAACCCCTGACCCAGCGTCTGCTCCTGGGTCCCAGACCAGTGCCCTGCCCTCTGGACCCGCCTTCCTACCCTCACAGCAGCCATGTCCTGCCACGTGCGCTGAGCTGAGCGCCCCATCTGTCTGGGGTGTAAAGGGGACACCTGTCCCTGAGGGGATATCGCCATGTACTGAGCGATCACCCCCGTCATCTCTTATACCCGCCCTGGGAACCCGCATGCAAATCCCTGCCCCGGGTGGTTCCTGTTAAATACCAACCGCTGGTTTTAGGAGCCTCAGTCCCTCCCCAGACACAGAACTGCCCGGTCCTGCCCCTGGGGAGTTTCCCTCATTGCATGAAAATAAGAATGAAATCTCTGTTGCTTTTCCTTTCACTGTTCTGCATCCCCAGCTGTAAGTCTCTGTGGGGACGTAGGGGAATTAGGGACACACACACACATAGAGATTCAGTGGCTAAATCAACCCTGGATTTCTTTTTCTTTTCCCAGGTGTTCTCTCTCAGGTGCTGGTCCAGTCCGTCCCGGGCGCGGTGAAGCCCGGAGACACCCTCACCCTGACCTGCGCTGTCTCCGGCTTCTCTATCACTACTCAGCATTACGACTGGCACTGGATCCGGCAGCCCCCCGGGAAAGGGCTGGAGTGGATGGGACAGGTATATCCGTATAGTAGCAGTGCCACAAACTATGCCCCGTTTCTCCAAGCCCGAATCACCATCTCTGCAGACACCGCCAAGAGCCAGTTCTCCCTGCAGCTCCGCTCGCTGACAACTGCAGACACCGCCACCTATTACTGTGCCAGGGGAGACACAGGGGACTGGCACAAAAAGGGGAAGCGGTTTCCAAACAGCCCAGGGAGGGAGCCCACAGTCACAGGGATAGGCGAGCCCATTGAGAGAAACAGATGCACACACAGTGCACTGACTATGAACAAAACACATAAAATTGCTTTGTTTTGTTTTTAATCCATGCTGTATTTACCCAGTTTCTCTGGACACGCCTTACCTTCCGCGGCCACAGAAATGGTCTCAAACTCACTATTCAAACAAAGGTATTTCTTTCATTTAATGGCTATCGGAACGGGCAGGGAAAGATTCATGGAATTAAGAGCTACAAAATAATCGCCCGGTGTGGCTATTTGGGAGCACGTTGTTTGAAAGCAAACAGCCAACACCTCACTCTGGCTTTGTGCCTGCACCGTGCTGAGACGGGTAAATCTCTTCCCCTCAGCCCATTGATAAATCTCTGTGGGTGAAATTCATCCCCGGGCCGAGAGCCCAGCACCAAGGCCTGACCCCTAGTGAGCCCCACGTAAGCATGACATGTCCTTTTAATACCCTTGGCATGCGGCTCACCAGGGTAAGAACCAGGCCTGGCCGGGCCGGTTTGTTTATCTGCCACATCTGCAGGTTCGGCCAATTGTGGCTTCCACTGGCCGCGGTTCGCTGCTCCAGGCCAATGGGGGCTGCAGGAAGTGGCGTGGGCCGAGGGATGTGCTGGCTGCGGCTTCCCGCAGCCCCCATTGGCCGACCCCTGTTTTAATATATCAGAGGCCCTGTCCTGTCATCTTTTCAGGACCCAACTTCTCTGTTTTTACCGCACTTCCCCTAACGTGTTCCCTTCTGTGCCTCTGTGCCCCAGATTCAGCCTCATGGAACCAACTCGTAACAAAATACAAGTTTTCAGAGATCCAAACACAAGGCAGAGTTCAAATTTCACAGGAATTTCTCAGTCCCACGCAGACGCTTAGCGATGAACAATCCGGCTTTTCCGCTGCTCTGCCCCACGTGGTCCATTGTTAACCTATGAGAAGTGGACGGGATGCGGGCCTGTTCTGATGTACAGCATCTCCTGCACTTTAAGAACAGGGGCAGTTTCAGCTCAAATTTGAAGTGCGAGTGTGGTCGCTGTGAGCGCTGGGAGAGCTCTCCCTCTGCTCCTGGTAATCCAGCTCCACGAGGGGAATAGCTCCAAGGGCTGGGAGCCTGTCTACACTAGCGCATTAAAGAGCTCAGATTTGCTGCGCTCAGGGGGGTGATTCTTCTAGATGTCTCTCCTTCACCCTGCTTTGCCAGCAAACTAAGCTGGAGAAGACAGGCAGGAAGCAGGAGCCAGAGAGCCGAGGTGGAACCGGAACTACAATTTTTCATGCCGTGGTTTTGCCACTGTTTGCACACACCCACCCAAGGCTCAATTGTGCTTCCTGAACACGCTGCTTCAATTGCAAAGCCACTGGGGTTCCGGAATAGCCAATGCCACGTTCTGAAAGAAGCAGGAAATGCGACCACTGGGCTTAAATTCACAGGCAGAGCATGGGAGTTCCCTGTACAGAAGCTATTGGATTCAGCTGTATCCAAACTCCCAGTTTCTTGCACGTGCCCATTCATAATAAAATACCCCTTATACAGAGATCGTCTCCATTTAACAATTGCCTGTTTTCAAATAATCCTGGTTTTCTGAGCCCACAGAAATTGAACACCACTGTTGTCTGGTTTATTCACGTGTTAGACAGTCATTCTGCACCTCTGTGTTTCAATGAATCCGTTTATACTGAAATCACATTCAAGATTACAACTGGGCAGAACACAACCTGTCCCACAAGCCGCGTCAACATGTATCTTCACATCGTTTTCCTTCCTTCAGCCCACGCCTGCAAAAGTTTGGCCACTAACTTAGAGGGGCAAAGTGTAGCAGGGGAGTCATTTCACGTGAGAGTTTTGAAGGAGCCAGGCCTGGGGTATCACAAAATGTGGAGAGAGCTCATACAGGCTGAATGGTCCATTCCGGCACAGCTGCCTTCCCTACATATTTGCAGTGACTCAGCTGTGAAGTGATGAATTCTGGTCCCATTCAAGTCAAAGGTAAAACTCCCATTGGCTCAACGGGACTGGGAGTTACTCCCCAATGATGGGGATATGTGTCAGACTCATAACAGAGGCACAAGAGGACAGAACTGTGTTTGCATGTGCAAAAGGAGGGATTTCGGGATACGTCATATCACCGTGTTGTGTAATTAAATCCGAATTGCTGAATCTATGTAGGATTCATCCTCATATCTCTGGCTTTATGATAACTCCATTTCTCCAACTGCAAACACCTGCATTGACATTTCAAGCAATACCCCGGAATTTCCCCGATTCAGGGGAATGAACACAGGGCGCCATCCAGCGAACACTGAATTAACAGCAGCTTGTGGTGCGGCTTTTCCCCTTTCACTTTCCTGGGCTTTCCCTCATTCCTGAGCCATATTGACAGCTCACTTCCCACAACAATGCGTCTGTACTCAAGTTACCCAGGTCAGAAAACAATCAGATTTCCCATGGTAAGGAGAATCCACCCTGTCTAGCTCTGGAGATGTTCCAGTGAAGTGTTGGAAACACACCCGTTGATTTCAATGATCTTTAGACAGGACCGGGCTAAGAGACAGTCCTCTATTCTAGGCCCTTACATATACCAACACATCTGAGCCCATAAACACCCACATGCAATCACATGCAGGCTTTCATTCAATATGTGTTTAGGGTCAGACTCACAAAGTGAATTCAGCACCTAATTGTCTGCTGTGTGCCTAAATCGAGTATGCCTCCGGGATCCTAAAAGCCTGCACCCTGTGGGCACCGAAATTCCCTAGGTGCCTGGCTGTTGATATGTGCTGGGGCAGAGAGAGCAGGAAAGCGATTCACTCTACAGCCCAGTGGTCAACTCAGGACACTCTCTGGGACTCAGGAGACTCAAATCCCTGCTCTAATGAGTCTTCAATTACGTATAGCAAGTGTAACGGCCTTGCAACAGCCACATCCCCAGGTGAGCTTAGTCCTTGATATTTCAATTCCTAGAAACCGCCACCCCTCCCCTGCCTGAAAATTCCCCGTTAAATAACTACACTCACGTCCCACAAAACACAGCAAGGGGAATGAACGAGAGAGCAGCATGCAGGAAGAGAAATCAAGCTGAGTTTCTTATTGGCACTTGCAGTGATTATTCCACATGGAAGCAGGGAACAGACAGTGACGCCTTATGTTGACTGGTACATTACACTGTGAAGAGCAAATATTAGCCGGTGTTTGGGAACTTCTCTCTGATTCAGTAACATGGGACAAATCTTCCCCCAGCCTTATATAGCCCGTGGCGGTACAAAGAGTTTAATGTGTTTTCTCCTGTTCTTCTTGAAAAAGAGGAAGAAGTTTTCAGACATTAGTACTTAGTAACACAACCTGTTTCTGTGAGTGGAGTTCTTACCCTTCTCCTTTACCCAGATAACCCTTTCCCGCCACACCCACCTCCGGGAGGCTGAGTTTGTTCAGGGCTCAGGTCCAAGATGTGTCTTATAAAGAGGAGGAGATGCAAATTCAGTGCCTCGGCGCTATAGAAACCCTGTGATCTCCGGGACCCGCCGGGTGAGAAGGGAGGAGGTGCAAGTCCGGGTGTCTGTGCAGTTCCCACCAGAAACCCTCCAGCGTCAGCAACATGAGACTGTGGCTCCCCCTCGCTTTCTTTCTAGCGGCCCTTCGAGGTAATTTTATCCCCTTCCCCACTACATGGACTGGAGACACCAGGGGACGCTGCACATTCCTACCCTGACCCAAAGCGCAGCAACGTCACTGGGAACCTTTCTGCTGCTTCCAACGGGCTCTGAGCCAGGCCAGAGGTGAATGTGATTCTCCTTCTGTCTTTCCAGGTGTCCGGTCACAGGTCCGGCTGGTGGAGTCTGGAGGGGGGATTCAAACGCCTGGGGGATCTCTCCGCCTCGCCTGCAAAGCCTCTGGATTCACCTTCAGCAGCCACTGGATGAACTGGGTCCGTCAGGCAGCGAGGAAAGGACTGGAGTGGGTCGCAGGGATACGCAATCCTGCTAATAGTTCAGAAGCATTTTACAGTGATGCAGTTAAAGGGCGATTCACCATCTCCAGAGACGAGTCCCGCAGCTCGATGTATCTGCAAATGAACAGCCTGAGAGCCGAAGACACCGCCCGGTATTACTGTGTGAGAGACACAGTGATCAGGAACCTCCTGTGGTTAGCACAGAAACCTTCAGTGTGAATCCCCCGCCCCCTCTGTGCCCCCAGTCACTGCCAGAACAGAGCGGTCAGACTGAGAGGAACAGAGTGTAAAGTCCCCAGTGCTTTATCCGGGCTTCAGTCTCTGAACATTCACTGTGATGATGAAAGACCCACGGTTCCGACAGAACCGAGACCCCTTATACATTTCCTCGTCACACTGAAATAGAATCCGCATCAAAAGTGTTATTCACACTTAGGCCTTGGCTACACTTGCAGATGTACAGCGCTGTGAGTTAAACCTGACTTCATGCAGCTGAGTAGGGAAAGTGCTGCAGTCTGTCCACACTGACTGCTGCCAGCGCACTGTTGTGGCCACATTTGTGGCAATTGCAGCGCCATTGGGAGCGGTGCATTATGGGCAGCTATCCCACAGAGCACCTCTGCCCATTCTGGCGCCATGGGTTGTGGGAAGGGGGTGTGGGCGCGGGGGATTCTGGGTCCTGTCCCAATGCCCCGTGATGCATCGCTTCGCATCCCAGAAATCCCTTTGTTTCCATCCACCTTTGGCGCCATCTTTCAACGGTTTCTGTGCAGCGTGATCTGCCTGCGGGAAATGGAGCCCGAACTGCTGAGGCGTATGCTGACGAGTCTCGCCAGCACGTCACGTTTGGCTGTCGAACTATTCCTTAAGATCCAAAGTGACAGTGACAGTGAGGAGTCTGACGATGCTATCGAGCCGCATAACGCATACGACACGAAATTGCTTGTGGCATTCACGGACACGCTCAGCACCGTGGAACGCCGCTTTGGGCTTGGGAAACAAGCACCGAGTGGTGGGATCACATCGTCATGGAAGTCTGGGGTGACAAGCAGTGGCTGCAGAACTTTCGGATGAGAAAAGTCACTTTCATGGGACTGTGTGAGGAGCTCGCCCTCACCCTGTGGCGCAAGGACACGAGATTGAGAGCTGCCCTGACGGTGGAGAAGTGGGTGGTTATTGCAATCTGGAAGCTGGCAACTCCAGACAGCTACCGATCGGTCACAAACCAGTTTGGAGTGGGAAAGTCGACCGTTGTAATCGTGTTGATGCAAGTTTGCAAGGCCATTAATTGCATCCCACTCAGAAGAACCGTGACTCTGGGTAACATGCAGGACATAGTGGATGGCTTTGCACAAATGGGGTTCCCTAACTCTGGAGCGGCGATAGATGGGACGCACATTCCTGTTCTGGCACCACCCCACCTAGCATCCAAGTACGTTAATCAGAAGGGGTATTTCTCTATGGTTCTCCAGGCGCTTGTGGATCACCGTGGGCATTTCATTGACATTAACACAGACTGGCCCAGAAAGGTGCATGACACACGCATCTTTTGGAACACTTGGCTGTTCAGGAAGATGCAGACCAGGACTTTTTTCCCAGAGAGGAAGATCACGGTAGGGGAAGTTGAAATGCCCTTTGTGATCCTTGGAGATCCCGCTTACCCATTAATGCTGTGGCTCATGAAACCCTACACAGGGAGCCTTGTCAGCAGCAAGGAACGGTTCAACTACAGGCTGAGCCGGTGCCGAATGACTGTGGAGTTTGCCTTTGGTCATTTAAAGGGCCGCTGGTGATCTCTGTATGAGAAGCTGGATTTGGCCAAACACAGCATCCCCGCGGTTATATCCACGTACTGTAGCCGCCATAATATTTGTGAAGGGAAGGGTGAAAGCTTCACTCAGGCATGGACCTCTGAGGTTGAACACCAGGAGGCTGAATTTGCACAGCCAGAGAGCAGGGCTATTACAGGGGCCCAGTGCGGGGCTGCAAGGATTAGAGATGCCTTGAGGGAGCAATTTGAGGCTGAAAACCAGCAGTGATATCTGGTGCCATGCACAGAAGTGAAGTACAGTAGTTCCAATCTTTAGGAATCAGTGTTTGCTAAGCAGATTTGTAGTGCCTGTTTATTTCCTGGGCTAAGGTATCTTTTACTTTAAGCAATAATAAAGAATGTTTTCAAAGCCAAAAAATCCATTTATTGAAAAGAAACACAACTGCTTGGGAATCAGAAAGGGCAAGGGGGTGGAGTGGGTAGCGGTACAATCACAGATTCGCGTATGTCCTGTCTGGAGTGCTGTGCAGTGAGTGCTGCACTTCAGGACAGCTATACTGCATGGTGATGGGGGTTGAGTGCAGGGGGTATGGGTCGTGGTTTTCAGGGCTGGGTGGTGAAGCTACAGGTGTTGGAGGCAGCTGGTGGCGTGAAGAACCCGGAAGTTGGTGAAAGTGGGTTGGAGGTAACAGTGGGGCACAAGAGAAAGAGTTTTGGGACAAGGGCTGTGGGGGGGTGGCGTTTGTGGTACCGCTCCTTCTGCATGGCTACGAGCTCCTGGATAGCATCTGCTTGGTGCTCCAGGATGCTTATGAGCCTATCAGTGCTTTGCCGGCGGTGCGCTGCGTTTTCCTGGCAGATCCTGCTTTCTCTCTCCCTCCAGTCCTGTGCCTTCTCGTTCTCTTTAATAGATTGCCACATCACTTCTTGCAGCATGTCTTCTTTGCTTTTTCGCGGTCTCTTCCTGAGTCTTTGCAGTCTCTGAGCAGGCGATAAGAGGGACGGCTGAGGTCTCAAGGTTGATGCAGCTGTATAGGCAAAATGCAACATTTCACAGAGGCAGCATTGTTTATACCAGACAGAGTAATGATTCCCCCGCACTTAAGGAGTAAAAAACACACAGGGTCTACACAATAGCATAATTTTCCCGTCCGAAACAGAGCACACACATCCCACGGGAGCCTCACAATGGTGAGTAAGGGGGACTGATTGTTTCAGGGTAGTACTGTCCTCTGGGTTTCTGTGCCTTGGGGAGAGCCAACAGCTTCAGGGGGCACCTACACTGAACACTGTCCCAACATTTTCCACAGGAGTTCGTCCTGGACGATATCTCGCTGCTGAGGGTGAACTGGGAAGCAAGGGAGGGTCTTCTACTGCAATGCGGCTTCCGCCCTGGCCCATATGCAGCTTGCCTGTGTGCAGCAATGGTCCCCCTCCCCTCACGGCACAGTGGTGCGGACACGTTAGCCTGGCTGGGACAAGGACCACGGTGGCTCTCCCGATAAACCTGCGCAAGCGCATTGCACACGTTCAGGATGAGACATTCGAGGAGATTACCGAGGCCGATTACCGCGATGTGATAAACCACATCAATGCACTATTCCGCATCTAGGCATGCATGCCTAACCCTCCTCTCCCAAAGAGCCCACACCGAAAAAATTCCTTCCCGAAAAAAAAACTGCTTACCGGGAACCTGCTCTTCCATTTGTCCTCCACCAAGTACCGGCCGCTGCAACTGGCTACCTTCCTCCTGGCTCGAGAAGAGCTCCTGGCTGCATGGCTCCAGGGATTCCAGGGTGTCTCCATCCGGCCCACCACCATCACTCCCGTTTTCCTCCTCCTCCTCCCACCCTGGCTCTGAAGTGCCATGGTGGTGCTCGGAGTGGAGGTGGGGTTAACCCCAAGTATCGCATCCAGCTCTTTGTAGAATCAGCAGGTCACGGGGGGAACACCCGAGCGGCTGTTTGCGTCACGGGCTTTGTGGTAGGCATTCCGCAGCTCCTTCACTTTAATCCTGCACTGCAGGGTGTCCCGGTCAGGGCCCTTTTCCATCATGTCCTTTGATACCTTCCTGAAGGTATCGTAATTCCTACGGCTGGAGTGCAGCTGGGACTGGACAGCTTCCTCCCCCCAAACACTGATGAGGTCCAGCAACTCGCCATTGCTCCATGCTGGGGCTCGCTTGGCGCGTGGAGGCATGGTCACCTGGAAAGATTCGCTGATAGCACTCCACGCCACGCCTGGCTGAGCAAACAGGAAGGGGATTTTTAAAATTCCTGGGGAATTTTAAGGGAGGGTCACATGGTTGGTTACCTGAGGCCAGGGCAGTAGAGTTTGAACTGATGACCAGAGTGGCTAGAACAGGCATTGTGGGATACTGATGAATTCTTCTGGAGGCCAGTCACAGCGCTTTGGGCGGCCACACTGGCGCCGCAACGCAGTAGGGGTGGCGCAATACTCACTATTCCTCTCGGGGAGGTGGAGTACCAGCAGCGCTGCAACCACGGAGATACAGCGCTGCAAATGCCTTGCCAGCGTGGACGGGGAGTTACTTACAGCGCTGGGAGCGGCTTTACAGCGCTGTAACTTGCAAGTGTAGCCAAGGCCTTAGTGGAGCAACTACGCATTACGGAAATTCCATGAAAGGGCAATTCACCACCTCTACAGACAGCTCCAAGAAGCTGATCTACCTGCAAATGACCGGCCTGAAGCCCGAAGACACCGCCCGGTATCACTGTGTGAGACACAGTGAGGCGAAGCCAGTCTGAGCTCAGACAAAAACCTCCCATTGCGGTCAGCAGGGGAAGTCCCAGTTGGTTTGACACTGACAGTCCCGGCGCTGGGCTCCCACAAGAGACAACAGGGTGTTCCCTTGAATTGGTTACAATGTTCTCGGCTCTGCAGCCAAATCTAGTGCCACACACAGCAGCGATCCCGAGGCCGGCCCCTCGTGACTGGGATGGGGGGACTGACACGCTGGGTCCCATAAACTGTTATACACCTCACAATACATTCTACAGAGCCCTGAAAATGCCAAACATTCCCCATGTGAACCCCCATTGTCTGTGTGCTGGGAAAAACCGGGATAAAGAAAAACACGGACAAGGACAACTATCAACGAGCAGAGGATACTCCCCAAACACTCCTGATCGGTACCATAGAGCTGTGTAATGTTTGCTTAGAAGGCTATTAAATAGCTTCCGTACTTATCTGACTCCCTGCCTGAGCCACTGTCTCATCTCCTCTGGCTTCGGGCTGCACCTGTGCCAGAGCGCAGGGGCTGGACTGAATGGTTTCTGGAGGTCCCTTCCAGCCCTACAGTTCTAGGATTCTATGATCCATCATCGATGGGTACTACACCCCTCCCCCTTCTCTCAGTCTCTGGTCACAGAGCTGGGATCACACATTGCAGAGAGAGTCTCTTATATTCACAGGTGCGCATGGAAATTAATAACCCAAGGCCCTCTAAAATCCTGCCATGCCTCTGTCCCTGCATCTCCCCCTGTACAGAGACTCTGGCTTCTCCACAGCTTCTCATTGACTCCCCATCCTTGGACACGTTCATTTCTCCACCTCCAGCAAGACGAGATTGTGTTTCCACTAACTTCTCATTTTATCAATTTCCCAAGGTAAACTTTTGCCTCCCTAAAGGCCCTAGGATGTCATCTGTATTACCACAGCCTCCAAATTACTACTTCTTTGCTTTATTTCCCTCGGGTCTTTTAACAGGAACGCCAGATAACAGGGAGCAGTTTATACAAAGATAAAACACCTATGAAGTGTCCCCGTCCTCCCCTTTCCCACCCATCCCACCCTCGCTGTCCCTCGAGGAGTGGTAGAAGAATTCCTGGGATATTTAGTTGGTTTTTTATCATTTCATTGCAGCTCCAGGCCAAACGCTTTACTTTAACTACCATGAAACAGGAAATGAAGGTAGAAGAGGTGATAATCTATAGTAGGCCAACCCCTCCCCTCCCCCCCACACACACACACCATAACAACCCCACGCTATTACAACTCAACTCCTTGCTGCATTTGCCATTGAGCAGCCCCAGATCCGAGTGCACCGCTCTGCATTACTGTGCCAGATATGGACACCCACGGGGATCCAACCTAGGATGAATAGACAGAAAGAGATTTCTGCTTGTAACCCTGCATTAGTGGGTCACAGCTGAGGATGCCACATTCCGGACGAACTGCTGAGAAATAGGGGAAACACAACCCAAAACTGGTGGTTAGTCTTTTATTAGATATACCAAACTATCCACAAAATTAAACTCCTGTCTCACCGCACTGGCTAACAAGAAAACAAAGCCAGTTTCCTCAGCTATTCCAGTTCTGATATCACCACCAAAAACACTGGATTCAGAGGTGTGTGGTTCTTTACAACCGGTCTCATCAAATAATAGGTTCTTCTGATCCCAAAGGACCACCCAGGGG
Organism: Trachemys scripta elegans; assembly: GCF_013100865.1. Classification (NCBI taxonomy): domain Eukaryota; kingdom Metazoa; phylum Chordata; order Testudines; family Emydidae; genus Trachemys; species Trachemys scripta. The sequence goes on from NC_048309.1 coordinate 41,476,840, forward strand.
TAGCAGGTTTGTAGAAATTTTGGTGGTGCCCAGAATGCCCAGAGCTCGCCCCCTCCCCCCAACTCCACTCCCCCACCTGCCTAAGGATCTGGGAGGGAGCTTTTTGGGGGGGGAGGTCTGGGGTGCAGGCCCTGGTCTGGGGCAGGGGATTGGAGTGCAAGAGGGGTGCAGGGTCTGGGAGGGAGTTTGGGTACAGAAGGAGTGAGAGGTTGAGCTCTGGGAGTTTGGGTCGGGGAGGAGGTCCAGGGTGCAGGCTCTGGGATGCAGTTTGGGTGCTGGGTGAAGGCTATGGGCTGGGGCAGGGGGTGTGGGGTACAGGAGGGGGTGATGGGTGCAGGCTCTGGGACGGAGTTTGGGTGCGGGCTCTGGGCTGTGACAGGGATGCAGGAGGAAGGGTTGAGGGATGCAGGCTCTGGGACAGCATTTGGGTGCAGGCCCTGGGGTGAGGATGCAGGGTCTGGGATGAGGGTGCCCTATTGGTGCCCTATGCAGCCCTTCCCCCATGGGGATGCTGTGTGGGGCCCCAGGCCTCTGCGGGGGGGGGGGGGGGGGGGAAGAAACTGCCCCCCCCCCCACCAGGGTCTGGGCTTCACTCAAGGCCTGCAGGGCCCAGGAGGCAGGAGCTGTGGGGGGCCACTTTGGGGGGCCCCACAGGCCCAGAGTGGCTCGGGGCATTAGCGGGACGTTGGGAGCAGCCGGCTCTGCTTCTCTCCCCCCGGCCCCAGCCGTGTCACTCGGGGGTAGGGGTTTTGGGGGGAGGGGTCCCACCCCACACTCACTGGTGGCGGGAAGCGGAGTGCCGCGGCTGGGAGCTGGCAGAGTAGAGCGGGCTGGGTCTGGGCTGCTCCACTTCCCGCCACTGCCGGTGAGTGTGGGGTCGCTGGGGGAAGAGGTGGAATGGGGGTGGGACGGGGGGTGGAGCAGGAGGGAAGGCTAAGAGGTGGGGCAGAGGGAGTTGTCTGGGGTCCCACACGCCCCTAGGGATGGCTCTGTTCAGATACAGACAGGGAGGCGAATCGTGTTAAAGCCTGCACTAAAACTAACCTTGCAGAGAACCAGTCTGGCTTTACGAGCCCCAGGGAGGAGTAGCTGCCAACACAACGTTCTTTCTCCTTCTGCCTCACGTTACAAGCACTCCATGAATCTAATCCCTTAGCACTGAAAGATAACCATTGCATCAGAGCTCCCAAGGCTGGGAGTGGAACCCAGGAGTCCTGGATGCTGTATTTTGTCTATGGTGACTCAAGAAGTGAAGGGAAAGACCACAAGAATAAGTACATAAGAATAGCCAGACTGGGTCAGACCAAAGGTCTATCTAGCCCAATGTCCTGTCTTCCAACAGTGGCCAATGCCAGGTATTTCTGAAGGAATGAACAGAACAGGGAATCAACAAGTGATCGATCCTCCATTGTCCATTCCAAGTTTCTGGCAAACAGAGGCTAGAGACACCATCCCTGCCCATTCTGACTAATGGCCATTGATGGACCTAACTTGGGACTATAAAAATTGCCAGCCCCAACACTCTCCCAAGGGCCCACCTAGCTCAACCCTCTGTCTCCCAGAGGGGCCAGAACCCGCTATTTTATAAGGAAGCAGCCCAATATTTGGCAATTAGTAACTCACCTGCTCAAAAGGGGAAGATTCTTCATAATCTGCCCTCCTTCTGAGATTCATCTCACTCTGAAAGGAGGGGAGTTTATCTTCTTCCCAAAATTGCTCAGCACACCAGCTAGAAGCTGTAACTCCTCCCTGTTTTAACCAGAACAATATCTCTGTGCACTAGCAGGGTCTACATAGGGCATTTAAACCACAATGGGCTGCTGCACTCTACAGGTTACAGCCCTGTGGTGCAAACTGCCATACCATGGAAACAAGACCTTGGCCTGCAAAGTGCATACTCACAAGCAGAAATATAGGTGCCCAGGGAAGTTTAACTGCAAAAACTGAGGTGCAAAGTGAGCTCAGGTGTCTACAGAATTCAGGGACAGCTGGGGTGGGGTTTCAATCCCATTTTAGGCCTGATTGTGGGATTGCGGTTTCTAATGTGGTCATTAGGCTCCTAAATCTGTTGGTGAATATATCCCTTGGTATTTAGGGGGCTTAGGGAGGAGAAAAAGATGTAGGATTTCTTGTTAAAAGACTGATGTCCTAAATATCTTACAGAGTCTCCTACTGCTTCTTATAGAGACCTATTTTGTTATGTCTCTCTACAGTGAAATGAATTAATTAGGCCTGAAATTTCAAAGATGCCTAAGTTCTCCACCTTAAGGTAACTCCCTTCTCTTCATGTATAACAATGTCTACATCTGTAATTTTCACTCCATGCAACAGAAGTGGGGTTTTTACCCACAAAAGCTTATGCCCAAATAAATCTGTTAGTCTATAAGGTGCCACCAGACTCCTCGTTATTTTTAAGGGAGTGAGGTGCTATTTTGCAGCTCCTTTCCACCACAGCAAGAAGGACTCTCACTGCAGGATCTCTTCTACTTAAACACCCACTCCAAGCAACCAGATAAACAAACAAACAAAAACCTGGAACAAACCAATCAACAAGCAGAAGAGAACAAACAAAGCATACCCCAAGTGCAAATTTTACCTCCAAAGGGAAGATAAACTAGTGACTTCAAGAACTCAACTAGTGTCAGCTTGAGGAAGTTCACAGTGAATTGCTCCCTTTCGGGGTACAAGTCTCCGTTATGTGTCCAACTCAGGGGGACTCACTGTAGGGAGCCCATGGCATGAAGCAGGGCGGATGAACACTCTAAGTTTTGGTCCCAAGAGGTGGTGAATTCATGTGGCTTACCCTAGTGAGAGTGTGACCCTACGGGGGCTGACACACTGAAGGAGTCCTCCCAGTGACTGTTCCAAAGCTGTTCAAGAACACTAGATCTATGAATTCGTGCCCCTTTTGCCAATTTTATACTATGTAAAGATTTATTAAATAAGAATAGGAAACAAGAGAGTTATTTACAAGGTTAAAGCAGGTAAACATATACATAAATGAGTTACATTCTTAAGTTTTCAAAGATAATAGAAGTATTTATAATAAGCAACCTCTATATGTCCTATAGGGCTAACCCAGACTAAGCAGCTGGGGATCTCTTGCTTATGCCTAGAAAACATGCCCCCCAGAATCCAAGCAGTGTACAGATAACCAGTTCCTTCTTCCTAGGGGTTTCTATTCCCTCCCCTCATCCTCACCACCCCCACCATGTGCTCTGAGATGCAAACTCAAGGGATGGAAGGAACTTGCAAGACTTATCCTCATGGGTGGCAGAGCAGAAAAACAAAGTCTTTTGTTCTCTTTAATGTTCCACAATAGACCATCTTCTGTTGATGGACCTTTCCTGTTGGGAAGGAGGTAACACTTTCTGTTCAGGTTCAGCATATCACTCTAATTAATATGTCTCTCCAGTCTGGTGATTCACACAGTCACACAGACTCACAATATAACCACTTAAATATGACCTTACTCTATGGCATACATATCTTATAAGTGACATTAATGCATGCAGCAACTCACAAGCATTAATAAAGCCTAAACACTAAAAACATTCTTATGATTCTAATATCTAATTTAGCAATACTAGCACACAGGTGAGACAGACCGGTTCCAGTTACATGTTTGTCAGTGTTTAGTTTAGACATGGAGACCTTGGTATGAGCTGGCACCTTTTCTGTGAGTGTGATAGATAGATAGATAGATAGATAGATAGATAGATAGATAGATAGATAGATAGATAGATAGGAAAACACAGCCTACAGCCACTGTTCCAAAACCCTCTTGAAAGAGCCCATCGGCTTTCACACACCTCTGGCCCTGGTACACAGAGATTGTCAGTTGCCTCTGTCCTGCTTTCTAGCCAAAGAGTCTTCGCTCTGAAAGCCTGATCCCAAACCTATACTGGAGGCTTTACAGTGAATACAACAGACACTGGACCAGACCCTAGAATCATAGATATGAATTTCTGGTGGTTGTTCATTTCTCTCTTAGGTAAATGTTTATTCAGGAGCCCACCGCAGTTTGTTAGTTGCAGAAACACAGAGCGAGTCTGACTCCCGTTAGAGCCCTACTGAGAGTAATTCACATAGTTAATGGAAGGGGTCTGTCTCTGCAGTTGCCAGCCAACCCCCCTCAGAACTTTACCCTCCAAAACCAGGCGAAATGAAACTTTGGCTCCATATAGTTTTCATTTTGAAGCTTTGGGAGGTATTTTTGTCCCCTGTGAAATTTGCACAGTCAGGTGACTGTTATACTATTGCTCTTTCTATGTGATTTCTATTGTGGCTTCCTTCCCAGGTGCCCACTTGCAGGTGCAGCTGGTGGAGTCTGGCGGGGATGTGAAAAAGCCCAGAGACTCTCTCCGCCTCTCCTGCAAAGCCTCCGGGTTCACCTACAGCAGGTACGCTATGAGCTGGGTCCGACAGGCTCCTGGGAAGGGGCTGCAGTGGGTGGCTGGAATTAGTTCCCTACATGGATTGAGCCAATGGTGTTCTAAGGCTGTCGAAGGGCGATTCACCATCTCCAGAGACAACTCCATCAACACGGCATATTTACAAATGATTCCACAGCAATGAGAACGGACACAAAGTATCTCCCCTTATCGACACCGCACACAGCTGCAATAGGAGAGAGGCTGACCCCATCTCCCCTGGGGAGCGCAGGGAGCAGATGCCCAGGGTGGATTTCAGCGGAGCAGCATAAAAGAACAGGTGGCTCCGCCCTCGCTCTGTGGATGCCCCCAGTGACTCTCTGATCAGACACTCTCCAGGTTAAGGCTTCCCCCTTCTCCCAGTGAGGTCTGTGGAGAAGCTGAGCCCTTAGTGCAGGGCAGGGGGCGTGCGGAGCACGGAGTGAGGGTTGTTTGACAGGCAGGGTGGGGTCAGTAATCTCTGAGTGATCCCCCCCCTCAGCCTATTGATCATTCTCTGGATAAAAACCCACCCTTTTGTAGAGGGGGCAGCACAAGCATCTATGCACCTTCCGAGTGGCACCAAAGTACTTTATTGTTTAACATTATTTGAGGGTCTGATGCCAAGATCCATATCCCCACAACAACCAAAAGGAAACATATCTCTGAGTTTTGTGCTCCATGGTGGGAAGAGGAAGGCCAAAGTGGGTATGAATCCAAACAGAAATATGAATGGGAAGGGGAATCAAAATGGAAGAATCCAGGGGGTATTAATTTGAATCTGAATATGAATGGAGATATGAAGTGGAGTATAAATGGGAATACAAAGGGAAATAGGAACAGTTATATGTCTATGAACTCCTAGGGGTGGGACTGGAAATATGAATGGGAGGGTGAACTGGAATGTGAATTACAGCGTCAGTGGAAATACGAATCCAAATAGAAATACCCGAAAGAAAAGCACTATGAATGCTTATCTCCAATGAGAAGCCAGGTAATGAGGAGTTACCGGTGAAGAACCCCCCAGGCTTTTCTAACCACACCTGAAATTCTCCCCTGTCAGTGACACTCTGTGACCTGCCCCCACCCCGAGACATTCTGCCCTCAGCACATTCACCGCCCTGGCACTGCGCATGCAGCTGTGAACTCTGGCCTCAGACTTTCCTCCGAGCCCTTCTCCCATCTCCAGCGACAATCTGCAGCACCGGCCCCGCTCCGTGCACGAGGCGCTCCTGCTGGGGACCTGGCCACCGGTCACTGCGCATGTCCGTGGAGCGGGCCCCTGCTGGGAAAAGGAATGGGCCACTTTGCCCCAGCGCCCCGGGGAATCTTCACCCTCCAGCCAGTGTCCCCCAACCTGTGACCTGACCCCAGTCACTGACCCCACAGAACCACCGCCCCACGGTGCATGGGGAGTGCGGGCTTCAGAGCGGAATCTCCCACCATCTCTTAGTTGACTAGAATAGATTTTGTTTGGGCCCCAAATCCCCAGGTAAAGAATTCTAATTATTCAAGGGAGCTGTTTATTTCTCCCATATACAAATGTATAAGGAGCAGTCTGACCCCTCTGTGAGCCAGTGTATTAGTAATTTACATCTCGGAGGAGAGGAGTTTGTGTCTCTTATAAGGAGCGGGACAGGCCAGTGGTTCTCAGCCGGGGTAAGCAGAGGTCTTCCTGGGGATGCATCAGCTCATGCAGACATTTGCCTACAACCAGCTCCATAACAAGCACTAGCCAAGTCAGTACTCACTGAAACTTCATACGGACAATGACTTGTTTCTACTGCTCTATAGGCTGAAATTTAGTACAATATTTATATTCCAATCGATTTATTTTCTAATGATATGATACAAATGAGAAAGGCAGCAATTTCTCGCTAATGTGCTGTGACACTTCTGTATTTTGATCTCTGATTTTTAAGCACACGGTTTTTAGGTGAGGTGAAACTTGGGGTATGCAAAACAAATCAGACTCCTGATGCAGGACAGTCTGGAAAGGTTGACAGGACAGCCACTGAACTAGGCCATTTTCCTGTCTCTATTAGTGGCCAGAACCAATTGCAAGAAACCCTGGTCCCTGGACACGCTGCTCTCGGCCCACTAATCTCAGGGAGGCTCCACTGCAAAACTTAACTCTGTCCTCAGACTCCTGCCCCAAACCCCAGCTTCTCCCACCTGCACCCACAGGCGGGCCACAGACCTGGTCCAGAGCATGAGCCAGGCTTGCTTAGATCACGTTTCTAGTGTCATGGATCATTTCAATGTAGCTGGTCACTGCTGGGAAGGGAAAGGGGCTTCCATCCCAAATCCGTCCCAGCGCCATGAGAAATCTCCCCTCTCCAGCGGGTGGCCCAGCCCAATGGATCCCTGGGACATGACCCCTCCCCAGACACTGCCCCCCCTGACCAGACATTGCATGGCCCCTGTGCGCGTGGAACGGGGCTCCAGAGCTGAGTCCCCCCAATCCCCAATGTCACCTCACAATAGCCAGGCCCTCAGTTCCTGTGTGAGGAAATACAGTCACTGCAGGGAGCTGGTCATTCCTCCCAGGGGTCCGAAAGTGTCAGGAGGATCCCAGCGCCCTGTGCCCGGCGCTGCACAGACACACAGGACTGGACAGTCTGACTCCTGCACCCGGAGCCCTGGGGCGAGTCAGTCAGATCACTGGCAGCAGGAGTGTGTGTCTCTTATAACGCGGGGGCATGCAAATGAGGGAGACAGTTTCCTGTTTAAATCTGTGCCTCTCTCTGCCCAGGCTGCACCAGGAGACACAATCCGCAGCCCCTGGGTCTGTGCAGTGACCAGCCAGTCCCCTGAGAACTTTCCCCTCCAGCACCAGGGAAAATGGGGTTTTTACTCCTGTTCATTTTCGCTGTAGCAGCTTTGGAAGGTATTTTCTTTCTGTGAATAATGGGCAGAATTATAAAAATAGATGACATTATCGCTGTTTTTATACCGATATTTATATCCTGTCTTTATTTGCAGGTGTCCGGTCCCAGGTGCTGGTGGAGTCCGGAGGGGATGTGAAAAAGCCCGGAGACTCTCTCCGCCTCTTCTGCAAAGCTTCCGGCTTCACCTTCAGCAGTGCCTACATGCACTGGGTCCGTCAGGCTCCTGGCAAGGGACCAGAATGGGTCGCTTATATAAACCGTGGTGGGGATACTATACTCTACCTTGATTCCGTCAAAGGCCGATTCACCATCTCCAGGGATAATTCCAAGAGTGAGCTGTATCTGCAAATGACCGGCCTGAAGCCCGAGGACACCGCTCGCTATTACTGTGCGAGAGACACAGTGAAACGAAACTGATTTGTGATCATGCAAAAACGGAGGCTGTAGAATCGCCCTTCTCCCGGCAGCCGCGCAGGGGGCAGCAGTGGCACACACACTGCTCCGGGCTCGGACAGGAGACCTGGCAACCGGGTGAATGTAACACAAACCTCCTGTCAGTTTTAACCCTTCCTTTCCCGGGCAATGTGTCTCCCCTTCCTGCCCACAGCGCCGCTGGGCCTGTGGTACAGAGATACCTCGCTTTATCTGTGAACTCCAATCCGGAGCAACATTAGCTGTCTCGGGCCCATCTCTGATGGAATCACTTCTCAGCAGCAGGTCTGGATAAGGCGAACCTGGTTGGCAGCCATCCTGCCCTGCCTGTGTGTCCCATCACTCAGCTGGGGTCTCATCTCCCACCGTGCTCAATGCTGCCCTTGCTGTCCCAGTGGGGGCAGGCAGGGAGATCGCTGTTTGGTCACAGCATCAGAGCCAGCGTGAGCCCCCGGTCCAGTGTTCAGGGGGGTGGGGAGCATCTCTCACTCCCACTCAGCCCCAGGGGTCTGGTTACTGGTTGACAGGTATCCTGATCCTATCCAACCCGACCCCTCCTGTGTCTGCACAGGGATCCGGGTCATAGGCAGGGCGAGGGGCTTCATACCTAGGACCTTCCCCCAGATCACACAGCCTCTCAGCATCTGAGGCTGCACCACCTGGGGCCTGACAACAGGTCTCTCTGTCCCAGGGTCTGGCCACCCCAGGCATGTCTCCCCATTGACCCCCACCTTCCGCTCCCACTGGGGGTCCGAGAGGCCTGAGCCCAGGAGACTCCACGCAGTCATATAGGCCGGGGTCAGGAGTGGAAGCCTGTCCACCACCCCACCCATCTGGCTGACAGTGTCTATGGCCTTGGGACCCAGCAAGAGAGCTAGATACTGAAGATCTTCCGCAGGGTCTCCCTCGTTCAGATCGCCAGCCTGCTCAAAGGCAGTGAGGTGGGCATCCACCCACACCCCTCCTTAACCAGGGGCAGCAATTTAGTATCGAAGTTCCCTGTGGAACTGGCAGCCCGGGGTCTATCCCCACTCACCCCTGGGGAGCCCCCTATGCCTCTCCGCTCCACCATCGCCAGTCCATGCTGCTGCTGCTTCTCCCGCAGCTCTTTCTTGGGCTACCACTGTCTTCCACAGTCCTCCCACTCCTTCTTACTGTCTTCCAGCTCTCTCAGACTCTGCTCCAATCCCATCCATCTCCGATCCCCTGATGGGGAACCCGATCCTGAAGACCCCCATCTGGTTTGGGACAGGAGTCTTGGGGATGCCAGGCTTCTGCTCCAGCTGCTCCCAAATCCTCTTGTAGCCCCATTTGGGTCAGGAATCTGCTCCTTAGAGTGATCATCGTCCTCCAGCTGCTTCATAGAAAACATAAAGATTTACCGAGATCCATTTTTAGATGTGCGCTGGGCAACCCCAGTTGTAATGTCCCCTCCAGACACAAGGCACAGTTCATGTAGAGGAACTCCACCTCCATCCCACACATGTGGTTAGCGAGGAACCATCCTGATTCTCCGCTGCTCTGCAGATTGTGGTCCAGTTGAACTCTCCTAACAGTGGGCTGGATGTCAGCCTGTCCTGATGCACACCCTTCCCCCGTGCATCTCCTACACAATAAGACAAGGGGCAGTTTGATTACTAGAGTCGACTTCAGCTAAGTATAGAATAGGGGAGGAAGCCCATGTAATCAGGTGACCAGTCACACCAAAATACACTACTGGTGAATGCTCCACAGCAAAACAAACATTGCACAGCCTGTGCATTATTCATCCCACCATCCCTAGCAACACATTCACCATCCTTCCTGGCTTTAGAGGAACAAGGGGAGATTGTGAAAGGGGCAACCACAAGTTAGGTGCCCAAATAGAATTCACTATCCATGGGAGTTGGCTGTCTAACTGCCCTTCGTGCCTTTGAAAATTGGCTTCAGAAAACGTTCCAATTCAATGCTGTAAAATTAATCATTTTTCTCTTTGCCTGTCTTCCCTCATCTTAAAATAGGCAGTGTTTTCTTAAGTGGTTTTAAATCTCTCACATTTTGGGTGCCCATCTTGGAATTCTTAAATGGGACTTTCCTGTCAGAAGCCCCTTCTAAGGCAGCTCAAAAAATCGAACACAATTTGACACTATTAGAATAGTTATTTTTGAAAGCTTGGCCTATGTGCAGAGGAGGGAAATTTGTCTTACAATGATAGTGGACTCCAGGTTCTCTGTTAAGAACAATGTTGACTCTGTGACCAAGTACCAGGCAGCATATTAAGGATAAAGTCACACAGCCTTTGCCAGACTCTCTAGAATTGTCACTGTCCTCTCTGAGCTCCGACCTCGGGATTTCATGTCGATTAGGGGCTGGGTTTCTCAGCCCCTCACTAACAGCAGGATATGCAAATAAGGTTACTTGGCTCCCTGCTTAAACCCTGACATTCCCCAGACCCTGCAGCTCTGGCACTGAGAAGCCAGAGACTTCTGGGTCTGGGGGGTGAAAGAGAAATCCCCCGAGAACTCCCGACCCAGGCAGATAAATGAGGTTTTTGCTCCATCTCCTCCACAATCTCGCCGCACTCACAGGAGATTTTCTCCCCCAGAATAACGGAGACTCCTGAGATATCTTCTCAGTCAAGTATCTCCTGATTCTTATCATGTGTTGATTCCCAGGTGCCCGGAGACAGGTGCAGCTGGTGGAGTCCGGAGGGGATGTGAAAAAGCCCGGAGACTCTCTCTCCACCTCTCCTGCAAACCCCCCGGTTCACCTTCAGCAGGTGCTGGACAAGCTGGGTCCCCGGAATGAGTCTGCGCCATAGACAGCTCTGGAAGCAGCACAGATAACACCAAATCAGTAAAAGGCCAATTTACCATCTCCCGGGACAACTACGGAGACCTGCTGTATTGACACATGAACAGCACCCAGGTATGACTGCGAGAGACTCACTGGAGTAGAAGCTCAGATAAAAACTTTCCCTCTGAATGAGTGTTCATCTTTTGGGGAGCCAAAGGTCTGTAAAATGTAAAAGGATTAAATCTGAGAACCTACACAAATATAGGCAATCTATTTTCTTTCCTTTAATGACGGCCCCGTTCTCGCATCCATCGCTCTCACCAGGAAGTCGGATGTTTTACATAAAATAGGTAATAATTTGAACAGAGCACTATCCTCCTTCCTGTCACCAGAGTGACAAGAACACTCAGCTCCCTCGCTGTCTCCAGAATTGATTTCCGAGTGGTCTTTCAATTCCAGACTTTACTCTCTTGCCATGTGGCTGGCCCTGTGCGCAGAATGTTGCAATTAATCCAACGCTTAGGGCTTCTAGCGGGAAAAACACACACACACTCCTCCCAGCAATGAGAGTTCACTGAGCCAAATTTCGACAGTAGAAAATTCAGCCTTATTAAAATATATGTACATAAAACAGAATCAGAGTGTTGAGGTTAGGGTTATGCCTAAATGTAGGGTTAAGGTTAGAGATAAGAGTAGATTAGGGTTAGGGTTTGGGATAGGGTTAAGGTTGGAGATAAAGGTATGATTGGGGTTAGGGTTTGGGTTAGCATTAGGCTTAAAGATAGGATTAGAGTTGACATTATGGTAGGGGTACGGGAATGGTTCAGTATGGGTAAATATAAGTATTAGGGCTCAGATTCACTTTAATGTCTGAGTCAACATTACAGTAGGGGTAAGCTTTGCAGTTACTGTTATAATTAGAGCCAGGGTTAAAATTGGGCTTTTGGATTAAATCATAATTTGGTGGGTTAGAGTGAGAATTAGCCTTTAAATAAACATTATGTCTGGATTGGTTGAGGATACACTTATTAGGCACACAGGCAGGGTTAAGTTTTTGGTCAGATTTAAAGTAAAAACTAGTGAATTTCATCTTCTCTGAGGAATAGCGGATGAGGAATCTTAGGGTAAATTATAAAGGCTCTTGTCATTTTACCCTGCATATGTAAAAGTTTTACATTCTTTGAGAATCCATTAACTTCCGTGGAGTGACCAGTGTTTTACAGTGTTTTACAGCTGAGGGCGGGGGAGCAGAAAGCATCAATACAGAGCAGAGCCCTGCCCGGCTCACTTCAACCGCTCCTCTCCTTGCAATTCCCGAGGGAACTCCGGGGGGGTGAAGTGAACTGCGATTGGTTAAAGCTACCAGGGAATATTTCCCACCAGACAGACCCCAGGTCAGTGGAGCCGCCGCTTCTGGGAAAGGGGCTGGGCCGGGGTTTCAGTCCCAGCTACTCCCCAGCGCCCCGGGCATTATTCTGTCTGCAGGGGTGTCTCAGCCCAATGGACCCCTGGGACCCGACCCCTCACCTGGAACTGACCCCACTGACCCACCGTACCACAGCCCCACTACACCTGGGCGGGGGCTCCAGGGCTGAGTCTCCCACACCCTATACAAACTGACAGCAATCGGGCCCTGAGGTCGTGTCAGGGAAATTGTCTTCAGTGCGAGCATCTGGTTCATCTTTTCTTATCCAAATGTATAAACAGGATCCCAGCGCACTGTTCTGGGATGAAAGGAGACCATCTGAACCATTGTCCCTTGCCCTAGAATATATGTAAGCAGGGGAATGGTCCCGCTATTGCGGGGAACTTTCCTGGCTTCTGCACTACCCCGGTGAAGTGGGCTAGCGAAAGGATCTGAGTCCTCGCTCCCACTTCCTTTACCCAGAAGCCTCCCTGCCCTTGAGGACTCCCCTTCCACTCTCCTGTCTGGCAGAGTCCTCGTAACCCCGACAAGGCTGGGCCCAGGATTCCTGGGGGGCTCGACCCCCAACCCTGCTGTGGTCACCCAGGACAGGGGCTAGGGTGTCCCCACTCCGGGGTACTCTCTCTGCACTGGGCACCTCCCTGACCCACTGATCATTTCATACAATTTAAACAAGTTGTTTAATTAACAATTAATTTTAAAAAAAGAATAAGGATTAATGGGAAAGGTGAAAGGAAAACACATCACCCCGCTCTGTGGCCGGGAACATCACAACCAGTGTCTCTGCAATGTCAGGGCAGGTCACAGTCTGTTCCTTGTAGGTCCCAGGCTCCTTCTCAGACCCTGGCTCTGCTGCAGGGACACTGCGGGTTGGACACTTGCTCTGGCGGTGGCCACACGCTCTCAGGCTCTAGGTGGCAGGACCCTTCTGCCCAGCGTCGCCCCCGCCCGGTCGGGGTTACGATCCCCCTCCCAGTCTGGCCTGCAGAGCCTCTTGGCTGAGGCGTCTCCCTGTGCTGGGCCCACTGCCCAGGGTCCCCCATCCCCGCTCTCCACAGCTGCTCCCCACACCCGGCTCCGGACGGATCCAGCCCCAGCTCCAGCCCCAGCTCCAGCTCCACTCAGCCTCAGCTCAGCTGCTGCTGCTGCTCTGCCTCCAGCTCCCTGGCTGCTTGTCTGGCCCCTCTGGCTCCGGTTGCTGCAGCTCTGCCCCCAGGGCAGTGCTGCTCTCTCTGGGCTGTGCTCTGGCTTTGGGGCTGCAGCTCTGCCCCCAGCACAGCTCTGCTCTCTCTGGGCTGTGCTCTGGCTTTGGGGCTGCAGCTCTGCTCCCAGCTCAGCTCAGGCCCCTGCTCTCCCCTTAGCTCGGCCCCACTCTGTCTGACTCAGGCCATTCCAGTTCACACCGAGGACGGGACCCACCCTGGCCTCCTGACTCTCTGATTAGCTGCCCGCCCTGTCAATCAGGCTGACCTGGAGCATTGGCCTCTCCCCATTGCCCCTGGGGACTGTCAGCCTCAGGGTCCCGATTTCCCATTGACCCCTCCCCTTTTAGTGCTGGGAGGTAGCCCACCAAAACACCCCACTGAGTGTTAGTAAGGGGGCAACAGTCCCCTTACATATATAAGGAAGACCACTAAAGGAAGACATTTCAGCCTCCTATAAGTAGGGTGACCAGATGTCCCGATTTTATAGGGACAGTCCCGATATTTGGGGCTTTGTGTTATATAGGCGTCTATTACCCCCCACTCCCTGAACCGATTTTTTAACTTGCTGTCTGGTCACCCTACCTATAAGGAAGAGAATATGCAAATAGGGGTGACAGTTTCCTGTTTAAATCTGTCTCTCTCTGCCCAGGCTGCACCCGGAGAGACAATCCGCAGCCCCTGGATCTGAGCTGTTCCCAGAGACTCTCCCATAGAACTTGCCCCTGTCAGACCAGGGAAAATGAATCTTTGGGTCCACTTAGTTTTCACTGTAGCAGCCTGGGAAGGTATTTTCCTACCCATGAACACATTACAGAGGCAAAAGATTTATTGTTCTACATCTGTTTTCTAAGTGTCTGTTTATTCCCAGGTGTCCGGTCCGAGATCCAGCTGGTGGAGTCCGGAGGGGATGTGAAAAAGCCCGGAGACTCTCTCCGCCTCTCCTGCAAAGCCTCCGGGTTCACCTTCAGCAGCTACTACATGAGCTGGGTCCGTCAGGCTCCCGGAAAGGGGCTGGAGTATGTCTCTGAGATTAGCACGGATGGTAGCACCACACGCTATGCAAACTCCATTAAAGGCCGATTCACCATCTCCAGGGATAATTCCAAGAGTGAGCTGTATCTGCAAATGACCGGCCTGAAGCCCGAGGACACCGCTCGCTATTACTGTGCAAGTGATATTATTTTACACAGTGACACAAAACCTACTTGTGGTAATACAAAAACCCAGGCTGTGGAATCGCCCCTTTCCCGGTCACCAAAGGAGGGCAGCAGATCCACAAACATTTCCGCGAGAGGCACAGCAGTGAGGCCGGGCATAGAGGTAATGAGAACCTGCTAGCAGGTGTTAACACTTTCATTCCCTTGCAGTGTCACCCATGGCGGCACCAGGCCCAGCTCAGCCTATGGTGCAGGGATCACTCAGTCAGGGACGGCTCTAGGTTTTTTGCCGCTCCAAAGAAAAAAAATTTTGGACGCTCCCCCGCCCCTTTTTTTTTGGCTTTTACATGTTTGCATATTGGGGAAATAATCGCAGAATATAATCACACATCAGCATGTTTAGTTGACTCTGTTGCTGCAAATTTCAGAGCAGAAAGTCCAAGGAAAATCTTTAGTTCCTCTTTGAGCTGAAATAAAACAGTGCAATTAGTCAAACTGATCTTGGGAGTTGCATGCAGGCTGATACGAACATCTGGTAAATCAAAGCTGTTAAAACTCAGTGATCTTTCACTTGTTAAAGAACATGTATCATTTACTCCGAAGAAGAAAATAGGAAAATGGCTCATTGAAAATTAAATTGCGCCAGGAAAAAAAAAATCCAGCTCCCCCAAGGAGCAGGAAGTGAGATCCTTTATTACTATACATTGATCTGTCAATGCCACTCGCGGAAAGTCTGAGCAATCAAACTGCAGCAAACATACGATGGTTACAGAGATCTAACCAGTGTTGAAATTAGTGGAGTTGAAAAGTTCAGCAGCGAGTGGCTGCAGGGAGGGCTGCCCCACACCTCTTTCTGCTGTCAGCATGGGAGAGGAGGCCAGGCTGGGAAACAAGGCTGAAATTGACCATGTGCCAAGAAGGAGAGTTGAGCAAGGAAAACCCACAGTAACGTTCAGCCTTAAACCGCAAAGGAAAAAAGGAAAAAGGCAAGGGGGGGCGGGGGGGAGAGGAAGGCGAAGGGGGGGCTGACTGTGCTGCTGAGCTGGGAGTGTGTGTGTGTGTGTGGGGGGGGGGGACATTAGCCAGGTCCAGCCTCTGCTAGAGCCATGGAGAGCCCAGTCCTGTCCTGTGTCCTTTGTCCGGGTGATGGGAATATCAGTGAGGCAAAGAGCTGTTCAGAAAGGCTCTGCGGAGAAGCAGAGCAGCAGCTAAAGATTTTCCTTGGACTTTCTGCTCTAAAATTTGCAGCAACAGAGTCAGCTAAACATGCTGATGTGTGATTATATTCTGCGATTATTGCCCCAATATGCAAACATGTGTAAAAGGCAAAAAAAAGGGGGTGGGGGAGTGTCCAATTTTCTTTTTGCTTGGGGCGGCAAAAAACCTAGAGCTGGCCCTGAGTTTGGGTTCCTTATAAGGAGCGGGATATGCAAATGAGGTGGAGAATTTCCTGTTTAAATCTGTGCCTCTCTCTGCCCAGGCTGCACCCGGAGACACAATCTGCAGCCCCCTGGGTCTGTGCAGTGACCAGCCAGTCCCCTGAGAACTTTCCCTTCCAGCACCCGGGAAATGAGGCTTTGGATCGCAATTGTTTTCATTGTAGCATCTTTGGAAAGTATTTTGTTCTCCCCACTTAAATGGCAGAGCTCAAAGACTATAACATTAATGCTGTTTTTATACCGATACTTGTAACATGTCTTTACTTGCAGGTGTCCAGTCCCAGGTGCAGCTGGTGAAGTCTGGAGGGGATGTGAAAAACCCCGGAGACTCTCTCTGCCTCTCCTGCAAAGCCTCTGGGTTCACCTTCAGCAGCCACCATATGCATTGGAACAGAGGGTCCTGTGGCACCTTTGAGACTAACAGAAGTATTGGGAGCATAAGCTTTCCTGGGTAAGAACCTCACTTCTTCAGATGCAAGTAATGGAAATCTCCAGAGGCAGGTATAAATCAGTGTGGAGATAACGAGGTTAGTTCAATCAGGGAGGGTGAGGTGCTCTGCTAGCAGTTGAGGTGTGAACACCAAGGGAGGAGAAACTGCTTCTGTAGTTGGATAGCCATTCACAGTCTTTGTTTAATCCTGATCTGATGGTGTCAAATTTGCAAATGAACTGGAGCTCAGCAGTTTCTCTTTGGAGTCTGGTCCTGAAGTTTTTTTGCTGTAAGATGGCTACCTTTACATCTGCTATTGTGTGGCCAGGGAGGTTGAAGTGTTCTCCTACAGGTTTTTGTATATTGCCATTCCTGATATCTGACTTGTGTCCATTTATCCTCTTGCGTAGTGACTGTCCAGTTTGGCCAATGTACATAGCAGAGGGGCATTGCTGGCATATGATGGCATATATAACATTGGTGGACGTGCAGGTGAATGAGCCGGTGATGTTGTAGCTGATCTGGTTAGGTCCTGTGATGGTGTTGCTGGTGTAGATATGTGGGCAGAGTTGGCATCGAGGTTTGTTGCATGGGTTGGTTCCTGAGTTAGAGCTGTTATGGTGCGGTGCGTGGTTGCTGGTGAGAATATGCTTAAGGTTGGCAGGTTGTCTGTGGGCGAGGACTGGCCTGCCTCCCAAGGTCTGTGAGAGTGAGGAATCATTGTCTAGGATGGGTTGTAGATCACTGACAATGCGTTGGAGAGGTTTAAGCTGAGGACTGTAGGTGATGGCCAGTGGAGTTCTGTTGGTTTCTTTTTGGGGCCTGTCTTGTAGCAGGAGGCTTCTGGGTACACGTCTGGCTTTGTTGATTTGTTTCTTTATTTCCTTGTGTGGGTATCGTAGTTTTGAGAATGCTTGGTGAAGATCTTGTAGGTGTTGATCTCTGTCTGAGGGGTTGGAGCAGATGCGATTGTACCTCAGTGCTTGGCTGTAGACGATGGATCGTGTGTTGTGACCGGGGTGGAAGCTGGAGGCATTAAGGTAGGCGTAGCGGTCGGTGGGTTTTCGGTATAGGGTGGTGTTAATGTGGCCATCGCTTATTTGTACAGTGGTGTCTAGGAAGTGGACCTCCCGTGTAGATTGGTCCAGGCTGAGGTTGATGGTGGGGTGGAAGCTGTTGAAATCATGGTGGAATTCTTCCAGGGTCTCCTTTCCATGGGTCCAGATGATGAAGATGTCATCAATATAGCGTAGGTAGAGAAGGGGCATGAGTGGACGAGAGCTGAGGAAGTGTTGTTCCAGGTCAGCCATAAAAATGTTGGCATATTGTGGGGCCATGCGGGTGCCCATAGCGGTGCCACTAGTCTGGAGGTATATATTGTCACCAAATTTGAAATAATTGTGCGTGAGGATAAAGTCACAGAGCTCAGCAATAAGTTGTGCTGTGTCATTATCAGGATACTGTTCCTGACAGCTTGTATTCCATCTGTGTGTGGGATGTTTGTGTAGAGAGCCTCTACATCCATGGTGGCTAGGATGGTGTTTTCTGGGAGGTCACCAATGCATTGTAGTTTTCTCAGGAAATCTGTGGTGTCACGGAGATAGCTGGGAGTGCTTGTGGCGTAGGGTCTGAGTAGGGAGTCCACATATCCAGACAGTCCTTCAGTGAGAGTGCCAATGCCCGAGATGATGGGGCGTCCAGGATTTCCAGGTTTGTGGATCTTAGTGCATAGTGCATATGCATTGGGTCCATCAGGCTCCTGGGAAGGGGCTGGAGTGGGTGGCTCAGATTAATACGGATGGATCGAGCCAGTGGTATTCGCCGGCTGTTCAAGGGCGATTCACCATTTCCAGGGATAATCCCAACAACCTTCTGTATCTGCAAATGACCGGCCTGAAGCCCAAGGACACTGCCCTGTATCACTGTGCAAAAGACACAGTGAGAGGAAACCTGTGGCTTCTCATACAAAAACCAGAGCTGCGGACAGCAACGACACAAGGAAAACTCTCCTGCCTTGGGCGCAAGAGGGGGAAGGTGCGTGAGGATTGAAAACTCTGACATCGCGGATTAACTCTTTAATGCCCTGACTACGTCCCCCACCCCAGAGCACTGCTCGCCTCACACAAATGGCTCTTCTCATTGGAGTTAACAGGGGATCTCCAGGGAGCGAAGCAATGAGCAACTGGCCCCTTCTCCATACGGCTAAACCTGCCAGTTCAGAGGAGCCGGTCACTGCTGGGAAGGGGATTCAGTCCCAACTCTCTCCCAGCGCTAGCGGGTGTCCCAGCCCCATGGGACCCCGTGAACCGGCCCCTCCCCCTCACAGCCCCGCTGCTCGTGGGCCGGAGCTGCAGAGCTGAGATTCACCCTATCTTATGAATATTTATATTTCCATATGGTTAACCCATATGTTCATTTCTTTTACCAAAAACAAACAAGCAATTTCCCCTTTATGAGGCAAAACTCGAGCAGGACCTGAGACTCTTCCATCACCAAGTCATGCAAATACAAACAGGCCCAGAAGTCAAGTCTCTGGGATTGTGTTCTTTCAGGGAATCTTCTTGTATTAATTTATTATTATTATTATTATTTCCCTTATCCAAAATACACTCCGGATCCCACCGCACTGAGAACGGCCCAGCACACACCCTCAGTAAGGGACAGTCTGACTCTCTGTCTAGATTCCTAAGAGAAATAATAAATCACAACATATTTTGTGTCTCCTATAAGAGGTGGCTAGGCAAACAGGACCACCAGCTAACTGTTTTTATCTGTCCTTCTCTCTGCCCAGGCTGCACCCGGAGATACAATCCACAGCCCCTGGGTCTGTGCAGTGACCAGCCAGTCCCCTGAGAACTTTCCCCTCCAGCCCCTGGGTCTGAGCAGTGACCAGCCAGTCCCCTGAGAACTTTCCCCTCCAACCCCAGGGGTGAATAAACGCCTGCCGTCAGTTTGTAACCCTATAATTCATGGGCTTTGTCACCCATTTCTGCGGCAAGTCCTGATGGGCCTGTGCTGCAGAGAACGCCCAGTTCCTGAAGGAACCCCGCTCAGCTGGCACTGGAAATACGGCGCAGGGGTGGGATTTTCAAAGGGGCCTGATGGATAAAGGAACCCACCTCACATTTGAGAATCACAGTCCAGAATTTCTGCTGCTGTCCCAGGGCGGAGCTAAAGATCCAGCCCACAATACAGTTCCAGCAATTTAGTAGAGTAACCACGGAGATAAAGAACTGATCCTGCAGTCCTTAATTCCAGGGAACTACCAAGTGTTGGTGCTGAGGGCAGTGGGCTAGTAAGGGTTCAGGGAGGAAGCCTGGTAGGGCTTATTGGGATCCTGCAGAGAGAAGCAGCAGCTCCATAAGAGAAGCATCAGGAGTCTTTAGGGTCAGAGAGCGCAGGGCTGGTGGCCTTGTCTGGTGGCTGCTTGTTTGGGGTCCTCATTCCCCTTTTGATACATCTACTCTTGGACTGATGCGCCCCAGCCATGGCCCGCAAGAACAGAACACAACACTGTACACGCAACGGAAATATGAACTCCATGCTTTGCAAAAACAATATCAGAAACACAGAAAGGGATGTCTGGGGAGGACGGAGTAGGGAGCTGAGTGCTCTCAACTTCCTTTTCCGAGAACCGGACACCAACAAACACCTTTCAGATACCGGTTCTTGCCTGCAGGGCCAGCTCTGGCTTTTTGGCCGCCCCAAGCAAAAAAAAAAAACCCTGCGGCGCGGCCGGAGCAAGGGTGTAGGGGGACTCCCGGCACTGCAGCTGTGCCCAGGCTAGCGAGGGGAGGGGGAGGGAGCGGGAGGAGAGAGAGAAGGGGGGAGGCCAGGGCTTCAGCGGGGCGCTGCCACCAGGGCCGGCTCTAGGTTTTTTGCAGAAAAAATTTTTGGCTGCCCCCCACCCCAGCCCTGGGCTCTCCCCCCACCACCTGCACCCTCCTGCTGCCCCAGCCCTGGGTCACTGGTAACTCGCTCCCAGGGCGGGTCATTCAGCAGGAATTTTGGATGTGCCCAGAACACAGACAGGATTGGTTCCCATAGGGTTACAGAACTGCAGTAAAGTGGAACAATTTTCAGCTTGTGTGATTGGAGGATATCTGGATGCATATTATAAGACTGTCCTCCATAAATGAGGAAAAGTTGAGGTGCCTTTATTATTCTTTTGTTCCATTCTGTGTTTCTATGGGGAATTTGCCAATGCAATATCACTGTCTTCCTTTTAAATAAATAAAACTAAAACTTATATAGAACAGGGGCAGAAGCCCAGTTTGTCCGGTGACCGGAGTCACAACATAAATAACCTGCTGATGAAACTCCACAGGAACAAGTCACCAACATTTCACAGGCTGAACTTTGTTCATCTCCACAAGCCCAGGTACATAGAACGTCAGGGTCACGTTACCAGCAGTTCCCCGGCTTAGAACTAGGGGCTGAACTAGACCAAAATGTTGCTCAGCCTGTATCTCTGCTATAGTGAAGGACAGGGAAATTGTCAGTGGTACTAACACAGGCTGTGCCCTAATATTGTTCATTTTCCATAGGACCTGGGTACCAAAAGTTCTCTATTAAGGACACTGTTGACTCTCTGATCAAGTACCAGGCAGTGTATTAAGGACACAGTCAGACACCCTCATGTCTGAGCTCCGGTTTGGGGATTTCAAGTCTGGGTTTATCAGCCCCTTACTGAGACCAGGATATACAAATAGGGTTACTTAGCTCCCTTCTAAACCTTGCCCTTCCCCCGACCCTGCAGTTCTGACACTGAGAAGCCAGAGCCTTTTGAGGCCGGGCAGTGAAAGAGTTAACTCCCGAGAAGCCCGGAGACAATCAGAGACATGAGATGTTGGCTCCATTTCTTCCACACTCTCACCGTGCTCAGAGGTGATTTTCTTCCCCAAAACAGTGGAGGGTCCTGAGATTTTTTTCTCAGTCAGAATTTCCCGATTCTTAAGTTCTCTTGATTTGCAGGTGCCCTGTCCAAGGTCCAGCTGGTGGAATCAGAGACTCCAAAGCGCCAAGACACTCTCCGCCTCTCCTGCAAAGCCTCTGGGTTCACCTGCAGCAGCTCCTGGCTGGGTTGGGTCCCCCGAAAGGGCATTGGATGGGGCATGTCAGGTTTCCACAGACAGCTCTGGAAGTGGCACAGATTCCGCCGATTCAGTGAAAGGGGATTTACCATCTCCAGGGGAACCACTGAGACCTGCTGTATTCGCACAGGAACAGCTTGAGATGCTGGGGCTTCTACTGGAGAAAACACACACACTCCTCCCAGCAATGAGAGGTCATGGAGCGAAATGTAGGGAGCGGAAAATTCAGCCTCATTAAATATATGTACATAAAATGGCATAAATCAGAGTGTTGGGGTTTTGCCTAAGGTTGGGGTTGTGACATTCTATACCTTAGGGGAGCATCCTGGAACCCCTATATTCCTCATTGTTATATAATCCTTATTCTACGTATGAAGCATGCCTTGGCATCAGGGAAAGGTTATGATCTTCTGAAGGTCCTTTCTCTCTCCATATATGTGCATATGAAGCTATGACAATTGTGTTGTATGGTGGTCACTAAAACATGCTGTAATTTGGGGAATCCGCCAGACATTAGCTCCCCAGAGGCAACAGCAAGGAAAGTAACCAACAACTGGTGTTAAACAACCCATCAACAGCCATTGTCCAGCAAGGGAGCTACAATTCTATAATTCATCAGAGGGTCCCGAGGCACCTTTAAGACTAACAGAAGTTTTGGAGCATAAGCTTTCGTGGGTGAATGCCCACTTTGTCAGACGCAAGTGAGTTAGTCTTAAAGGTGCCACAGGACCCTCTGTTGCTTTTTACAGATTCAGACTAACACGGCTACCCCTCTGATACTTGACTCTATCATTCATGACTCACCTGCATGAGGCCCCACCAGGGGAATTTCTCAACCTTGCCTGGACTCTCAGCAATGCCCCCAGACATGCCCGGCCTTGTGCTTTCCAAGCACATAGACTGAGGGTATAAAACAGACGCAGTGGCCACATGCTGGGCCTTTCTCCTGACCTCACCTACTCTGCAAGTAACTAAGACACTGAGAAGAAGACAAGACTCCAACAGAGGAGATTGGCCCAAGAGAGGAGACTTCATTGGCCCAACAGGACTTCAACAGAGGAAATGTCAAGGATGAGATCTGTATAGTAAGGACTGCAATATCCAGTGGGGTGAGATAAACTGCTTAGTCTGGTTGCTGCCCAGTCTAATAGGGTTGAGAGTTTAGACTGCATGCTTAGATTTTATTTATGTTGGTAATTAACTCTGACTTTTTGCCTATCACTTAATATCACTGAAATCAATCTTTTGTAATCAATAAACTTCTTTAATTGTTTATCTTTGCCAGTGACTTTGCCTGAAGTGTGTGGTAAATCTGCTCAGGTTTTGCAAAGGCGGGTGTCTGTCCCCTTTCCATTGATGCAGTGGTGAACCAATTAATACATCGGCATTGCTCATTGTGAGCCGTGCAAGACGGTATATTCCTGAGTACAGTGCTGGGAGCTGGGGGGATCTGGCTCTGGTGTCTTTCTCTGTGTGATTCATGAGTGGCTCTGGGAGCATTCAGGCAATGCTGGGTGTGGGGCTCCACATGCTGTTGTGCTGAGTGATAACAGCTCCTGGAGGAGTTTGCTGCTGGTCACTAGCAAGGCATTGTGAGAGACAACCCAGGCTGGAGAGAGTTAAGGGGGCACAGCGGTCCACAGTGCCAGGCTGCATAGGCTGCACCCCAGGGGTCCCGTCACAAGAGTTAGTGATAAAGCTAAGGTTAGAGGTAAGGGTAGGATTGGGGTTAGGGTTAAAGGTAGGATTAGGGTTAAAGGTAGGATTAGGATTAGGGTTAAAGGTAGGATTGGGGTTAAATGTAGGATTAGGATTAGGGTTAAAGGTAGGATTAGGGTTGCCATTACAGTTGGGACTAAGGGAATGGCTCAGTCTGGGTAAATGTAAGTATCAGGGCCCAGATTAGCTTCAGTGTTTAGCAGTCAGTGTTACAGGAAGTGCAGGGTTTACAGTTATAATTATTATTAGAGCCAGGGTCAAAGTCAGGCTTTTGGATTAAATCAGGATTTTGTGGATTAGAATAAGAATGAGCATTTCGGGTAAGGGTAAACATTATGTCTATGGATTACCGTTCATGTCCGGATTTGAGAAAAGGTTACATTTAGGGTTAGGCACACAGGCAGGGTTTGGTTCTTGATCAGATTTAAAGTAAAATGGGATAATTTTATCTTCTCTAAGGAATAGAGGATGTGGAATTGTAGGGTAAATTATAAAGGTTCTTGTCATTTTATCTGGCATAAGTAAAAGTTTTTCACTGTTTGAAAATCCGTTAACTTCAGTGGAGTGACCAGTGTTTTACAAAAAGAAGAACAGGAGTACTTATGGCACCTTTGTTAGTCTCTAAGGTGCCATAAGTACTCCTGTTCTTCTTTTTGTGGATACAGACTAACACGGCTGTTACTCTGAAAACTGTCAGTGTTTTACAGCTGACGGCGGGGGAGCAGAAAGCACCAATACAGGGCAGAGCCCTGCCTGCCTCACTCCAACTGCTCCTCTCCTTGCAATTCACAAGGGAGCTCCGGGGGGTGAAGTGAACCGCGATTGTTCCCGTGTGGTTAAAGCTACCAGGGAATATTTCCCACCAGACAGAGCCCAGGTCACTGGAGCCGCCGCTTCTGGGAAAGGGGCTGGGCCGGGGTTTCAGTCCCAGCTATTCCCCAGCGCCCAGGGCATTATTCTGTCTGCAGGGGTGTCTCAGCCCAATGGAACCCTGTGACCCGACCCCTCCCCTGGCACTGACCCCACTTACCCGCCGTACCACAGCCCCACTACGCCTGCGCGGGGGCTCCAGGGCTGAGTCTCCCACCCCCCATACAAACTGACAGCAATCGGGCCCTGAGGTCGTGTCAGGGAAATTCTCTTCACTGGAGGCGGCTGTTCATTCTTTTCTTACCCAAGTGTATAATCCGGATCCCAGCGCACTGTGCTGGGCGCTGCATATACAGCAGAAAGGAGATCATCTGAATCCCTCTCTCTGCCCTAGGACATATAATAAAGTCCATTAAAGGGAGGAATTTCAACCTCCTATAAAGAGGAGGATATGCAAATAGGAGTGACAGGTTCCTGTTTAAATCTGGCCTCTCTCTGCCCAGGCTATACCCAGAGAGACAATCCGCAGCCCCCTGGGTCTGGGCTGTATCAGATACTGTCCCATAGAATTCGCCCCTGTCAGACCAGAGACAATGAAGATTTGGGTCTCTTTAGTTTTCATTGTAGCAGCTTTGAAAGGTATTTTCTCCCAATCTATGTACTAAAGAAGACAACAATCTATTATTCTATTGGAACTGACACTCATCTGCCTTTTTTTCTTCTTCTTCATTCTTAGGGGCCCACTTGCAGATCCTCCAGCTGCTGGTGGAGTCCGGTGGGGATGTGAAAAAGCCCGGATACTTGCTCCGCCTCTCCTGCAAAACCTCGGGGTTCACCTTCGCAACCTATGAGATGCACTGGTTCCGACATGGGAATCGTCTTGGATTTTGTGCCCAAAATACCGTAGACTTTGGGCTTTGGAGACGCTTCCTAGCCCCACTGGTGGGAACACACCCGCCATCCCACTTGTGAAAAACCAACCGAACTGCCAAGGGCTTTTTCAATATATCAGTACATAATTCCAGTCGGGTCCAGTGCTAGAACTAGGGGTGCTCCCGTGCCCCCTGACTTGAAGTGGTTTCTGTCATATTCAGGATTTACAGTTTGGTTCAATGGGTCTCTGCAGCCCCACTATGCAAATTGTTCTAGCGCCCCTGGTCCAGTCAGATTTCTAAAGGGGTTTAGGTGCTTAGTGGGACTCCCAGAAGCATCTAGGCACCTAATTACCATTGAAATTAATTAGTTTTTGGTGCCTAGAGGCTATTGAAAATCTCTCTGGGCACCTGAATACCTTTAAAAATCTGGCCCTAAGGGCTCAGTTGTCCTATACTTAACAGCAAGACAATGTTCCCCAGGAAAGTATACACGGAAGGGGAAGCAAGAATCAGCAGGAGGACCAGCATGGTGGTTTCTTGGGAAGTGTCAAGGTTCCTTCCCCACTCTGAACTTTAGGGTACAGATGTGGGGGACCTGCATGAGAAGCTGTAAGCTCAATTAACAGCTTAGATCTGGTCTGGCTGCCACCACTCCCAAGCACTAATTCCCTTCCCTGGGTAGCCTTGAGAGACTCTTCACCAATTCCCTGGTGGATCCAGATCCAACCCCCTTGGATCTAAAAAAAACAAGGAAAAATCAATCAGGTATAAAAAAAGGCTTTTAATTAAAGGAAAGAAAGTGAAAACCCTCTGGGAGAGATTAGCATACCAGCTACTCTCATAGACAACAGATTCCAAATACAGAGGATGTTCCCCTGGGCAAAAACTTAGTACACAAAAAATACACAAATACCCAATTTGATTATACCTCTAATTGCACTAGACAGGTTACAAAGAAATAAACATAAACCTATTTATTTCCTTCACTAATACTCACTACTTGATAATAGGCTGAATTCGGGAGCTGACCCTCTGGTCAAAAGTGAAAAACTGACCCAGACAAAGGGAACTTCCCTCCTTCCTTTTGAACCATCTTGTCCTCCCATTGGTTCCTCTGGTCAGGTGTCAGCTAGGCTAGGTGAACTTCTTAACTCTTTACAGGTAAAAGAGGCATTAACCCTTAACTATCTCAGGAAGGGAGGCAGGAAAAGCAAGCCCAGGTCTCTGAGTGCCCAATGGGATTTTCCCACCTAATTCCCTGGGAACCGCTCCTAATGATCAAAGGGATTTTATCTTTGTTTCCTTCTGATACAGCACAGAGGAGGCAGACACAGGGTGTGGAGTCACATTTGGAAGAGGGAACAATAACAGGATACTGTTTACCCAAGATGCAGAAGCGCTGAGGGACACACCAGCACTGAGTAACTCCACGAACACCCTGAGAAACAATCAAGAATTTCCACTTCCACGCAGCACGAGCCATTCCACGTTATCGCTACAGGGGGACAATGGTTCTAGCCTACAGCACCGCTTCTGCTAGTCCAGACCCCCCTTAACAGTCTCTTTAATCGCTTATATCCTCTCTGCAAATCCCTGCCCCGGGGGACACCAACCTCTGATTCTAGAAGCCTCAGGCTCTCCCTAGACACTGAACTGCCCGTTTCCGCCTCCAAAAGTCAAACCTGTGTCGTTCCCTCTGGAATCATGATCCGACTATAGACACCTACGTAAAGGGGCGCTCGGCCTGTGGAACAGAACCAGCAGCAAGTTCACAATGAGTCAAGGTGGAAGATAGCTGCAACTCGTTCAAAAGAACGCAGAGAACTGCGGCTGCGTTCCTACTGGTTTCTTTGGAAGGATGTAGACTCGTTCTCCATTGTTTTGCCTCGTTCGCATTCATTTGAAAGTTGCAAAGGAAGGGGAAGGTTTTACTGGCTCTTGCAATCAGTGAATCGGTGACTCCATTCCCTCTGGTTTCTTTGTGGAAATGGGGACCATAAATAGGAGAAAATTGTTCTCTTGGGGGAAAAAAAACTAAGGACCATAACTTTATCAAAACACAAAGGCAAGAAAACTAGCCCTATTCTTGCTAGCTGACCTAAATAGCTGTGCTTCCTGTAACAGCATAGGTCAACAAATTCATTAAATATAAATATGGAAAAAAATTAGGAGGTTCTTCAAAAATATGAGCCCCTTTATATGCGCCTGATTTTCCTTACCTGTGTTATGATGGCGGGGGGGGGGCATGTAGGTGAATATCGAAAGAAAGAAAGAAAGAAAGAAAGAAAGAAAGAAAGAAAGAGCATATTCAGAAAATCCCTCGTAGAGAAAGTGCCTTCAGTTTAGGCACTAGGGGGCAGTATTTTTATCGACCAAAAAACAAAGAGGTGGTCTGTGGAAAGTAGGAACCTGATAGTACAGAGAGCAATGTTCTCTCAATATGGCTTTGGGAAGCAGATAATTGAAATGGTCGGGACTGAATTTTTAGGATGCTACAGGATGAGGAAGCTAAAAAAAAGAAAAAAAAGAAGGCATGTTACATATTACCAACAAGCACAAATGGATTTACATGGGCCATCAACAAATTTAGGCTTGAAATTAGGTGAAGGTTTCTAACCATCAGAGGAGTGAAGTTCTGCAACAGCCTTCCAAGGGGAACAGTGGGGCAAAAAACCCAAGTTGCTTCATGACCTTAGCTTGATTTGGGATGTGTTAGTAGTGTTAATTTAATTTATTCACTTAATTTTATTTAATTACTTTTTATTAATTAATAATTTTAATAATGATTATTATGGATATTAATTAGTATGGGTTTCGGCTCACCAATTTGTTTGATTTGAAGATAAGGTTTGTCCTGAATTAGGCTTTACAGAGTTTATAAAAGGAACTTTGGGGGTATGACAGGAATCTTACACTGAGACAGATGTAGTCATAAAGACCTTTTATTAAAATTAATGAAATAGTAAGCAAATAGTCAAACAGTTAGAATTACAGAGTTACACTTGTATTACTGTTATTTAAGAGATACATATGATAATGCAATATTTAATAATGCAATATAAGCTGCAAACGTGAATAATACTAACACTTTGTTTTAATAACCTGGTGTTGGAAGATGCAGAGGCAACACCTTGGGCGTTTTCACTCCTCTGGCAGAGGAAGCTAATGCAGAGCTGTTTATTTTTTTGCTTAACCTATTAAGCTTGAACTGAAATAAATGCAAGCTTAGTTTAGTTACCTTAAACTTACAGTTTGAAAATAAATAAAATACGGCCTATTAATAGTTAATAGCCATCAGAGATGGGTAGCATCGATACGTAGTTGAGGCAATGAAGAGTAGGCAGGAGCAGATAGGTGGGTAGATTGCCTGCCTAATGGTGAGGGCATTAGTCGGAAATCCTTCCTTTTATGCTCAAATTTTATTTTTTCCCCACGGAAATGTTAGGGTACACTTACCCCATAGGCTAGTATGTATGTGCGTATGTATGATAGGTATGTACACATTTGTGATGTACTTGTTAGATTTGTGGGCAAAAATTTCCTTTTTCCACGTTTTATTGTTATTGGTTCAGGCAAAGGTCTTTAGACATCTGCGTGGGTGTTTTGTCTAATTTTACTTTTTCTGGGTAAGGATCCCAAAATGTGTTAACTTTGCATTACCTTAACATGCAGGGTTTTGACCAGTAGGTAGGTCTTGCATTACAGCCAAACTTATTATTAATCTAAATCTATAAGCTTATTACATTAAATACTCCTATTTATTAAAAAAGATATATTTATACAGACCAGCAGATTAATCCTTAGGGCTACAAGACGGAGCCTGATAAGTTTATGGAGGGGATGGTATGATGAGTTTGCCTACAATGGCATGTAGCCGAACTGCGACTGCCAGAAGCAAATACCTCCGAGGGCTGGTGATAGGACATTAGATGGGGAGGGCTCTGAGTTACTACAGACAATTCTTTCCCACATGCATACTCAGGGTCTAAGTGACTGCCATATCTGGGGTTAGGAGGAAATCCCCCCTCCATCAGATTTGCAGAGATGGGGGCGTGGGAGTAGCCTTCCTCTGCAGCATGGGGCATGGGTCACTTGCAGCTTTAAACTAGAGTAAATGGTGGATTCTCTGTAACTTGAAATCTTTAAACCATGATTTGAGGACTTCAGTAACTCAGCCAGAGGTGAGGGGTCTGTTACAGGAGTGGGTGGGGGAGGTTCTGTGGCCTGCAATGTGCAGGAGGTCAGATTAGATAATCATGATCTTCCCTTCTGACCTTAAAGTCTATGAGTCTGTAAGCCCTGTCCACAGTGAACACAGCTGTTAAGTGACAGACAGGACACATTGCAAACTTTGCTATTATTAGTAGTAATAACATTTCAACAGTAGACCTCAAAGCTCTTTACAAGGAGAGGTCTGTATTATTCTCCTTTTTTTACAGATGGGGAAACTGAGGTACATGATAAGGGAGTGACGGGACTCACCCAAAGTCACCCTGCAGGACACAGGCAGAGCGCTCTCCTCTAGGCCACACACTGCCTCTGATCACTCATGTACGATCAGCACCGTCACTGGTGGTCTATGGTATTCTGCAGGTCACGGTAACTGACACTAATGGGCAGGTCTGGCAATAATAACTATATTAATGTTAATAATAAAATAATTTTATCACTCACCTTGAATCACCCTTGTGTATAGGCATCTCATTCATAGATAGATAGATAGATAGATAGAGGGGGTGGATGGGGATAGATAGATAGATAGATAGATAGATAGATAGATAGATAGAGGGGGTGGACGGGGATAGATAGATAGATAGATAGATATGACTTTATCTATCTATTTATATGAGTATATGAGTGAAGGAGGAACTCCCTTACCAAGGGACTGTCTCTTACTATGTGTCGGTGCAGTGCCTAGCACACCGGGGCTGTGCACTTGCGTTGGGTTTCTAGGAGATAACGCAATAACTGCCTGGACCCGACCCATTCACACATGACTATGAGGCATCTTATATATGAGGATTACAGGGAGAACTCATTTACCAACGCTTTGCATGACAGGGTGGGGTATGCAAATGATTATTTTGCTTCCTTTTAAGAATAGAATCTTCCCAATCTTTATTACAGCCGCGATCCCTGCAAGAGTCAAGCCTGTGTGATTTCCTCTGGGTCTTGGTGCCTGTTTCTATCTGGCTTCCAAGAGGGAAGATGAAATTTCTACTCCTGTCTTTCCTTCTCTTTGCTATTGCGACATGTAAGTACCTAGGAGTGACCAGTCTCTCCTCTCTACAGCGCCTACTGCTGATCCTCTCTCTGACTGAGATTTCTCTGTGCTCTTTGCAGGTGTCCGTTCCCAGGTTAAACTACTGCAGACCGGAGCAGCCCAGGTGAAGCCCTCACAGACCCTGAGACTCACCTGCTCCGTGTCTGGATTCTCTCTCACGTCTAGCGGGTATGGGGTGAGCTGGGTTCGACAGCCCCCGGGGAAAGGCCTGGAGTGGTTATCCATTGTGTACTGGGATGATGACAAATACTACCAGGAGTCTCTGAAAAACCGACTGACCATCTCGAGGGACACCTCTAAGAGCGAGGTGTATTTGGAAATGAGAGGCATGGAAGCCGGAGACAGCGGCACCTATTACTGTGCCAGGAGCTACACAGTGACACAGAGCAAAGCAGCGACTCGTGCAAAAAGGGGAAGCGGATTCTGAGCTGTGCAGTGAGACCAGATTAACTCAGAGCAACGAGATTTCCCCAACTAAACTCCTTGTAAATGGAAAGAAAATGCACAGAGGAGGGTAAACGCAAATGGGCAGCTTCTTAAGATACAAGATAGACGAGATACCGCAGAAAGAGAAATAGCGAGATTAGGTGACACACACCAGATCCCCTGGAAAGAGCAATTGTGTTGATTAAATGTATATAATTTCCCAGTGTATCACCATTGAATAAGAGACTAAATCCAGTACTTACTGAGAAAGAAAGAAAGAAAGAAAGAAAGAAAGAAAGAAAGAAAGATTTTTTTCTTCACTGTGTCCATGTCTCCAACTCCTGATCGGATCACATCAGCTGTGACACATTCCGAAGCAGCCCTTCCCTAGCCCCTGTTGGAATATCTCCTGTGTAGATATAAAGCTTTGTGGTTAGTCACTAGGGGGCAGTGTTGCTACACAACTGAAGCAGCCGCAGATGGAATTAGGGGTGTATGAAATTGATAGTGAAAATATCAGTGCTCTCCTTGCAGGGTTTTGGGAACCAGAGCACTGAAATGTACAGCTCTGAATTTTTTGTCTGCTCATCTCTCTCTTTTGTAATTTCTCCCATCTCTAAAGTCTTCACCATTAATCCCCCTGCACATTTATCTGGAGGAAGTAAAACGTGAAAACAAATTATCTGTGAAAATTGTCCATGGTGTGCATTCCCTACAGATGTCTTAAGATAAAGACACCCCACCTTGTAAAAGTTGCTATTATTGATTATAATATCTACATTCAGTGCTTTGCACCAGTAGATCTCAAAACACTTTACCAAGGGTAGTACAGAAGGGGAAACTGAGGCTCAGAGCAATGACTTGCCAGAATTCACCCAGCAGGCCAGGAGCAGAAGCAGGAACAGAACCCAGGTCTCTGGAATCCCGGTCCAGGGGTCTAGTTCTAGCCTAAAATCCTGCCAATGAGCAGGATGATCATCACTGTCAACATCATCGATGTCTGAAGGGCAGACCAAATGCTAGAGACAGACCGTTCTGGTCTAATAATAAATAAATAAATAAAGACTACTAATAATAAACATAATACCTATCTTTAAAAGGGGAACAAAGAGGACACAGGGAATTATAGACCAGTCAGCCTAACATCAGTACCTTGAAAGATACTGGACCAAATAAACAATCAAATTCTCAGCACCTAGAGGACCATGGGATTATAAGAAATAGTCAGCATGGATTTGTCAAGAGCAAATCATGCCAAACCAGCCTAAATTCCCTCTTTGACAACGTTACTGGCCTAGTGGATGGGGGAAGCAGAAGACGTGATAGATCTTGATTTTACTCAGGCTTTTGACACATTCCCACGTGACATTCTCATAAGCAAAGTAGAGAAACATGATCTAGATAAAATTGCTATAAAGTTGGTACACAAATGGTTTAAAGACCATACTTAAAGAGTAAAAAGCAACAGAGAGTCCGGTGGCACCTTATAGACTAACAGATGTATTGGAGCATGAGCTTTCGTGTGTTAGTCTATAAGGTGCCACAGGACTCTTTGTTGCTTTTTACAGTTCCAAACTAACATGGCTACCCCTCCGATACTTAAAGAGTTGTTATCAATGGCTTGCTCTCAAACTGGGAGGGTGCATCTCGTGGGATCCCGCAGGGGTCAGTCCTGGGTCTGGTACTATTCAATATTTTCATTAATGACTTGGCTAAGGAAGTGAAGGGTATATTTACAAAATTTGCAACTGACTCCAAACTAGGAGGAGATGCTAGCACTCTGGAGAACAGGATTACGATTTGAAAGGAATTTGACAAATTACCAAATTGGTCTGAAATCATCAAGATGAAATTCAACAAAGACAAATGCAAAGTACTACTCTTTAAAAGGAGAAATCAGACACAGCTACAAAATGGAGAATAACTGGCTAGGTGGTAGTAATACTGAAAAGCAGGTAGGGGTTATAGTAGATCACAAATTGAATATGAGGCAGTAATGTGATGCAGTTCTTTAAAAAGGCTAATATTATGGGGGGTATTGATGTAATTGTCCAGCTCTAATCGGTACGGGTGAGGCATCAGCTGGAGTTCTGTGTCCAGTTTCGGGTACTTCACTTTAGGAAAGATGTGGCCAAATTGGAGAGTCCAAAGGAGAGCAACAAAGACTTAGAAAACATGCCCTATGAGGAAAGGTTAAAAAAACTGGGCATGTTTAGTCTTGATAAAAGAAAACAGAGGGGGGACCTCAGAACAGTCTTCAAATATGTGAAGGGCTGTTATAAAGAAAACATGATAAATTGTTCCCCATGATTGCGGAATGTACTACAAGTATTGGGCTTAATCTGCAACAAAGGAGATTTATCTTAGATATAAGGGATACCCTTCATAAGGGTAGTTAAGCTCTGGAACAGGCTTCCAAGGGAGAGGGTGGAACCCCCATCATTGGAGGGTTTTAAGAACAGGTTGGACAAACACCTGTTAGGGATGGTCTAGGTTTAATTAGTCCTGCTTCCGTGCAATGGATGGGACTTGATGACCTATCGAGGTCCCTTCCAGCCCTACATTTGTATGATTCTATAGTGTCACTCGGCCTGACTCAGTTACCTATGTGTATGGGCAGCTCAGATGTGGTTGAAGGGGGTAATAGCTCATTCCTAAGGGATTGTGTCTGACTACATGTCTCTGCAGCAAGGAGTGCAATGGGACTGTAAACTTGGCGTGAGGGTCTGTAGGCGATGCCACAGTTATAATCTGCGTCACCCACCTGACCCATTAATTCATGACTATTACATCTCCATGGTTTGCATGGCTGCAATGGCTCGTTGGACAAAGTATGCAAATGATTATTCGTCTTCCCTTTAAGAATAGAATATTTCCCCTTTGGATTAGAGCACTTCCTCCAGAAATCAACCCGTGTGATTCCCTGTGAGTCTTTGGGCCTGTTTGCAAGAGGGAAGATGAAAACTTTGCTTCTCGCTCTCCTGCTCTGTGCTATTGCAGCATGTAAGTACCTAGGAGTGAGCAGCCTCCCCTCTCTACATAGCCCACTGCTGTCATCTCTCTGACTGAGATTTCTCCGTGCTCTTTGCAGGTGTCTGTTCCCAGGTTAAACTGCTGCAGACCGGAGCAGCCCAAGTGAAGCCCTCACAGACCCTGAGACTCACCTGCTCCGTGTCCGGATTCTCTCTCCCATCTAGCGGGAATCCTGTGAGCTGGATTCGAAAGCCCCCAGGGAAAAGCCTGGAGTGGTTGTGCCTTGTGTATTGGGAGGACGAAAAATACTACCAGGAGTCACTTAAAAACCAATTGACCATCTGCAGGGACACCTCTAAAAGCGAGGGGTATTTGGAAATGAGAGGCATGGAAGCCGGAGACAGCGGCACCTATTACTGCACCCCAAGACACACATTGAGCCTAAACAATTGGAAACTTGTGCAATTAGCCTTGCAGTGACTGTGCACATGCAGGGCCGGCTCTAGGTTTTTTGCAGCCCTAAGCAAAAGAATTTTTGGCTGCCCCTCACCCCAGCCCTGGTCTCTCCCCACCCACCACTGCCCTCCCCCACCTGCACCCCCTGCTGCCCCAGCCCTGGGCTTCCCCCCACCAGCGCTGACTCCGCCCACTCCCCTCTTGCCTCCAGCCGGTCCGGCACTGGCAGGGTCGGGGTAAGCAGCGGGGTTCCCGGGTCGCACCTCAGCCCAGGGTCCCTCCAGCCAGGGCTCCCGCCTCCAGAACTGGAGGGACAGGGACCCAGGAGGGCAGAGCCAGGGGATTGCCCCAGCAGGGGGCTGAGGAGCTGGGGCATCATCAATGAGAGAATATAAAGGAACCTCTGGGCAGGCAACAGAATCCCAGCCCTGAACTGTACACAGAACACAACAGTAAAGAGTAGCGGGCCCAGCCTAACCCCCAATTCACACAACACGATTTGCCGGGACAAATGCTGCTCACATTTAGACAGGAATTGCCAAACCGGATCAGAGCAGGGATCCGTGCATTCGAGTATTGTCTCTGCACCTGCGGCCAGAAGCTGCTTCTTCAGGGGAAAGGTCAAGTCACCCCCAGTCGGCAACTGAAGACTAATCTGGCAAGAGCAGAAATTTCGTCCTCACTCCTATCAGTTAGTAGCTGCTGGGTGTTTACACCAGGGCGAATTTAGTGTCCTTCTATTGAAGTGAATATGGTTTCTCCAGATTTACACCAGTGTAAGTCAGAGTAGATTTTTTCCCCAAAGGCTTTTAGGGGATTTTTTCTGGTACCAATGTTTGTGACATTTTGCATACATAACTGCTTTTTTCCATGACCCTTTGGAGCTAGTTTGCCTTTCCCCTACAGCTTTTCAAAAGGGGGTAACTCTATTCCCTGAAATGGCGTTACTCCTGGTTCACACCTGGAGGAATGGGAGCCGAACCAGCCCCACAAATTTCACCTTGCTCTTTCCCAGCTCTGAACTCATCAGGGTGACACAACACCAAGTTGTGCCCTCAGACAGGAAGGAGGGTCTTCTGGTTACAACTCTCACCTCAGACACCCCAAAGCTGTGTTCTGATCCCCCATTTCCACAGACTGCCGGGGTGGAATGTACGAAACGCTTGCCTGCTGCAATAGTCCTGCTGTGACCTAAACAGAGCACCAAAGATGTTTGAGCTTTTCTGAAAAATCACATCCCGAACCGCTCTTTGCCTCAGGTCCATTATATAAATACCAGGATAATACAACTTCCTCACCTCCCGCGGGGAACGTTGTGACGCTAAAACGATTAATGTCTCCAGGTGCTCGGATGTATCCCAGCACTGAACTATCTGAGCACCTGACAGACATTAGATTAGGAACCATTTGCATTGTGCATCAGTGTAAGTAGAACCCAAGAGAGACATAAATTGTTGATGATCTGAGGGGAAAACCAGAAGAACTGCTCTGTTTGTGTGTAAAAGATAAACTATCAGGTTGCGCCCCCGCTATCATATTTGCTGGGCTCATCCATTATTATACTTATATTTTAAGGATGGCAAATCCCCTCTGTATTTCATTGTCCTACACTGCGGGGTGGGGAGAACAGAGAGAGAGCTGGAAATTCACCCCTGTGCATAGAACCCACTTAAATCCCATTTTTGCTCCCAAAAGAGGGACTTGAGTGACGCATAGGTGTGGGGACACGAGTGACTTTCACTCACCGTGAGTGGTCTGGGAGACTGTAGAATTCTCTCCCCAGTAGAAGGGGCAGGATGTCAGAGGTTCATAGACCTTTTCCTGGTCTCCCTGTGCATGACTCACTGTCACCCCGAGAGCTGGTAGCTTTCAGCTCCTTGTCATGTCTGATGCAGAGGTGTCAACATTTTCATGAAAATTCACCTCTCTGACTTCCCCGACTCAAATGGAGACACACACACCCCCTCCACTCATTGTAAATTACTGGACCTGTGCTGTCAATTCATGTTTCCTTTGTGCTATATAGTCTGGGGGAAAGATGGAACAGTTGCTTCTCATTTTACTTCCTCTCCTTACCCTGACTGTGAGTATCCAGTGTGTGGGTGGGTGGAATATGGGAAATTTGGTAATTTATTATGAGGAGGATTATTACTCGAGGGGTGTCGGAAGGGGATTCACTTCTTCCAGAGTGAACTATTTCTGAGGGAGGAGCTGCAGCACCATTGAGAAGCGAAATCAGGAAAGTAACAGAAATACTTCTCTGGTGGTCTGTATTTACTGAGGGACAACAACCCATCCTAAACGCTCAACTACTGATGGACAATCTCCACTCATTGTTATATTTGCTTTCTACAACCAACTCTCTGTATAACTTTTCATGAGTGATGAACCCAAATATTTGGATGCTAATCCCTAAACTGTATCATTCAATTTATTAATCTAAATGTGGGTTGTTGCTGATTATGTGCTATATGTATGTATGACTTTCAAACCAAACTTTGAACTTTTGGATAATTTAAGCCTTATGACACCCAGATGTACAGACACTATTTCCTTACCCTGTATATTATATAATTGTAACCTTAGCGTTAATAAAGTGTTTAATCCGTATCCCCTTTCTAGGTGTCCTCTCTGAAGTAAAGCTGGTTCAGTCTCGTCCTGGGACCGTGAAGCCCTCAGAATCTGTCCAGCTGACATGTGCCACCTCTGGTTTCTCCATTGCCAGTAGCGGTTACACTTGTCACCGGATCCGACGGGCTCCTGGCAAAGGGCTGGAATGGCTGGGCTACGTCAATGTGTATTACTCCACCTCCGGCTCCATCCCCCCTCCAGAGCCGAAGCTCCATCACCACCGACAATTCCAAGAACGAGCTGCACCTGCGGCTCCGCTCGCTGACAGCTGCAGACAGGGCCGCCTATTACTGCGCCAGGCAGTGACACCCTGACACTGAGCCCAGCAGGGACCTGTGCAAACAGGGGAAGCAGATTCTCAACGGTGCGGCTGATAGTCACATGCGCAGCCAGCCAAAAAACACCTCATGTATTGACTATATAATTGGCTTTGGAAGAGAGAAAATGTAGGCAATGGTGCCCACCTCTCTTCAGAACGGCTTTGCAAAGATCATTTCCCTTGTCCATGGTTTTTGACTGTGTCACTCTCCTCTTTTCATCCCTCCACTGGATCCCTGTTCTCGCTGGCATCAAATTCACTTGTCTTCGGAAAAAGCTTCTTTGTAAAGCTTTTCCCCAGCAGTGGCGATAGGGGAGTAGCGATAAGGGAAAGTCTGAGAAATAAAATGAATGTCTGAGGTTTAAAGGATTTGTGGATCCCTGACTGACACTTTAGTTTTCATGGGGTGGGAAGGACAGGAACCTCCAAGCTATAGAAACACAACAAAACCCGGAGCAGGCAAGAGGATTCAAAGGCAGCGTTATCAGTCTTTCACACTCTGCCTGCTGAAGAATATTTGCCTTCCAGCACCATCCAAAAGAACCAAGCTTATGTTACCTGCTTATCCAGGGCACTTCTCACAGCTGCCATGTGGCCATGTGACTCGATGATAAGTCAGAGTCCTGCAGGGACTTTCCTGAAATGGGAATAGGTTCACGTTACCCGGAGAGGGTGTCTCTGGGGCTGGGGAATGAGCTTTTCTAAAAGGGCTGCGTTCCTCTTTACCTCCTGGTTTCCGCTGGGCTTCTACTGTGCTGGAGCTAGAGAACCCCTACACTGACTTTTGTGCTTACCCCGAGTTTGTATTCCCTGACTCCAGAAAAATTCTCTCCCCCCAAAAAGATACTAGTGTTCTTACAAAGTAGGAGTGGGATTTTTCAAAGGTGCCCAAGAGAGTTAGGTGCCCACATGCCATCCAAATCCAATGGGAGCTGGATAGCTAATTTGGGGGGGGGGTCGAAAATCCCCAGTCTAGAAGCTTCTCTCTTCATACATTTCATGAGAACAATTTCTGTCAGTGTGAGAAAACAATTACAATGAGAAGAAATGCTGCTAATGGTGATTGGTTTTAAGTACTATTCATCCATCTGGATGTTACTAGAAATGATTTAAACATTATGACTATTGGGGAGGTGCTGCTGTGTATGTGTCTGCACTGGGAGTGTATAGACTGTGTGTGTTGTCAGTGTGTGCATGTGTGATGTTGGTCTGGCTGTGTATATCTGTATTGTAGAGCTGTGGAGAGTGCGTTGTGCAGGTTCTGCATGGGTAGCTCTTGTTGCTGTTGTTGGAATGCAGCTGTGTGGGTTTAGTGAGCATGGGTGCTGCCTGAAGGTAAGGGGTGTGTGTGTGTGTGTGTGTGTGTGTGTGTGTGTGTGCGCTCCAGTGTGTTGGTTGGGGAAAACTGAAGGCAAGAGACACAGAGAGATTCTAACCACTTTTTTTCACCAATATTAGCCTATATTGCTGTACTTTTTGTTTTGACTTTAAACTAGCCACAGGATGAACGGGATTTGGTCGTTTATAGACAGATTTTGAAAATAGGGTATGGGAGCCGAGACTTCCAAGTCACTCCCACTGGGTAGAGCAGCTAACTGGGAGTCAGAAGATCTGTGTTCTAGTCTAGGCTTGGCACTAGAGATCAGGAGCCCTGGATTCCAATCCTGACACTTATATTGTTGTGCTGCTTGACTGTGCTTGTGTACATAGGGACACTCGGGAAAATCCCCCTTTAAGGGATTAGAGCCACTTTTCTTCTGAATGAGAGCATCCACAAGAGGGGCTTTAATGCATGTTCTCGTCAAAACTTTAGTTAAATAATCGTAACTTTTCTGAGCGCTGTCATGTAGAAAGACCCTAGGCTCTTCTGAAAATCTTACTTTAACTTCCTAAGGGACTTGGATGTTTTCGAAAATCCCACCCTAAACTGACTACAAAAATGGGACTGAGATGCATGCAGCACAAGATACAGGCAGGGATTGTCAAAGCCTATGGGAATTAGGTGCCCAACTGCTCTTGACAGTCAGTTCCCTTATGCTCCATTCACCCCTCTCCAATTATTCTTTTTATCTCCTTATTCTCCTCCCAATCATTCCAAAGGGCCCAGTGTCACATCTTTGAAAAACTGAGCCTGATTCTCCTCTCACCCACACAGGCGTGAGTCGGGACCAACTCCATTAAAGTCCAGGCAGTTCCACTGCTGTAAAACTGGTGTGTGCGAGAGAAGAATCAGTCCCTTTATATTTTGCTCATCATTTTATTTTGTGCAGTTTCCTCCTTTGTTTTCATGTTCATTGTTAAAGTTTTAGCCTGACATTTTCTAAGCCGCCTAAAGGATTTGGACACTCACTTGTTTTCCAGAAGGATTTGAGCATTGAAAGCCTCTAGGCAGTTTTGAGAATCTCAACTTCTTTGTTTATCCTTGTCAGGGGAAGGATGTTCTGGTGCTGGGGACACTAGCCTGAGACACTGAAGAACAAGATTACATTTCATGTGACAAGGACCAGGAGACCTTCCTTGGATTCTGTACTGTGGAGAAGAATTTCAGTAGACAACTTAGAGCCAGATTTCCAAAGGTATTTAGGTACCCAGAGGGATTTCCCATTGATTTCAAAACATGTTAGGCTGCTCCATGCTTTTTCAAATACCACTAGGCGCATGTCTCCTTTTTTAATTGCCTAAATACGTTTGAAAATCTGGTCCTTGATCTCTTTGGGACAGATGTTTACAAAGTATTTAGGCACCTAATGATGGAGGTAGGAGCATAGGTACTTTTGCAAATCCTGCTAGTTGCCCATCTTCATGTTCAGGTAACTAAATAGCCTTAAAATCTGGTCCTTCATTTCTAGTTTCCCCCTATCTGTGTGAGGATAACGTTATTTCTCTACCTCCCAGAGATGTTGTAAGATGAAATACGTTAAAGTCTCTGATGATACTACAGTCATGGGGACATATAACTTCTATAGATAAAAGGCCCAATTCTCATTCACCCCAAAAAACAGAATTCATGCCCAATTTTTACTTCTTTCTGTGTGGGACACTGGGTGAAATTAACTTTGGTGTAGAGGGCTAGTAAAAGTCCTGTGCATCACTTAAGCTCTCAAAATAGGGGTAAAGGAATAAATACTCTGCTGAATTAAATGGACACAACTCCAGTGATTTTTTCCCTATGTTCATTGTGTTGTTCCTTTGCACAGGAGTCAGTGTCACCCATCGAGAGGTACGCCCACAAGGAGCTGAGATTCTGGATTTACTCACCTGTTCCCCCGGCCCAGCCCCGTTTGATGTGTTACACTCTGTCTGTGAAACCTGTATGCAAAAATCACTTCCCCCGGGTTTCGTCTTTAAAGAGAAACTCCAGAATCTCAGAACCTGAGTCTGTCCCAAGGAAATGAGCTGGGGGTTCGTGGCAGAGAAGTCTCTCCAGTAAAGAAAAATATGAATCTATTATTGTTCTGCATTTCCATTTCAGCCTTCCACACGTGTGAGTATTTGGGGTTGACTGTGGGAAATCATGACTTGGGCTGGGTTTCAGGGAATTAGGTGTCCAGTTCCCGTTCAGTCTCAGTGGGACCTTGGGTGTACGTCTTTGAGAAAACCAGCCTTGATAGCTGGTTTATTACCTCTTTCATTAATGTGTTTTCCCTCTCTTGCCAGGCCCCGTCTGGGGGTTTACGATGACGCCGTCCAGTTTAGGAGAGGTGACCGTCTCAGGGTCCCTCAGTCTGACTTGTGCTGTCTCAGATTCTGCGCTCTCTACTGGTGGAGACTGGTGGCATTGGCTCAGGCAGCCCCCAGGAAAAGGGCTGGTGTGGCTGGCATTGATAGACAGATATGGGAACACCCACTATCTCCCTGACATTCAAAATCGAACCACCATCACTGTGGACCCTTCCAAGGACGAGTTCTACCTGAGAGTGGACAGCCTGAGTCCACAGGACACAGCAACATACTACTGTGCTAGGAGCACCTACCGGATGTATAAACCACCATGATACACGCTAGCACAAAAACAGGCCTCAGCCTTAGCCCCCAGAGGCAATTTTTTTTTCAGTTACATACCTTTCAAAACCTAGAACTAAATCACAGAGGTGCTTTTGAGAATAAAAAGAAGAACAGGAGTACTTGTGGCACCTTAGAGACTAACAAATTTATTAGAGCATAAGCTTTCGTGGACTACAGCCCACTTCTTCGGATGCATATGCATCCGAAGAAGTGGGCTGTAGTCCACGAAAGCTTATGCTCTAATAAATTTGTTAGTCTCTAAGGTGCCACAAGTACTCCTGTTCTTCTTTTTATTCTCAAAAGCACCTCTGTGATTTAGTTCTAGGTTTTGAAAGGTATGTAACTGAAAAAAAAATTGCCTCTGGGGGCTAAGGCTGAGGCCTGTTTTTGTGCTAGCGTGTATCATGGTGGTTTATACATCCGGTAGGTGCTCCTAGCACAGTAGTATGTTGCTGTGTCCTGTGGACNTGTGGATCTGCTGCCCTCCTTTGGTGACCGGGAAAGGGGCGATTCCACAGCCTGGGTTTTTGTATTACCACAAGTAGGTTTTGTGTCACTGTGTAAAATAATATCACTTGCACAGTAATAGCGAGCGGTGTCCTCGGGCTTCAGGCCGGTCATTTGCAGATACAGCTCACTCTTGGAATTATCCCTGGAGATGGTGAATCGGCCTTTAATGGAGTTTGCATAGCGTGTGGTGCTACCATCCGTGCTAATCTCAGAGACATACTCCAGCCCCTTTCCGGGAGCCTGACGGACCCAGCTCATGTAGTAGCTGCTGAAGGTGAACCCGGAGGCTTTGCAGGAGAGGCGGAGAGAGTCTCCGGGCTTTTTCACATCCCCTCCGGACTCCACCAGCTGGATCTCGGACCGGACACCTGGGAATAAACAGACACTTAGAAAACAGATGTAGAACAATAAATCTTTTGCCTCTGTAATGTGTTCATGGGTAGGAAAATACCTTCCCAGGCTGCTACAGTGAAAACTAAGTGGACCCAAAGATTCATTTTCCCTGGTCTGACAGGGGCAAGTTCTATGGGAGAGTCTCTGGGAACAGCTCAGATCCAGGGGCTGCGGATTGTCTCTCCGGGTGCAGCCTGGGCAGAGAGAGACAGATTTAAACAGGAAACTGTCACCCCTATTTGCATATTCTCTTCCTTATAGGTAGGGTGACCAGACAGCAAGTTAAAAAATCGGTTCAGGGAGTGGGGGGTAATAGACGCCTATATAACACAAAGCCCCAAATATCGGGACTGTCCCTATAAAATCGGGACATCTGGTCACCCTACTTATAGGAGGCTGAAATGTCTTCCTTTAGTGGTCTTCCTTATATATGTAAGGGGACTGTTGCCCCCTTACTAACACTCAGTGGGGTGTTTTGGTGGGCTACCTCCCAGCACTAAAAGGGGAGGGGTCAATGGGAAATCGGGACCCTGAGGCTGACAGTCCCCAGGGGCAATGGGGAGAGGCCAATGCTCCAGGTCAGCCTGATTGACAGGGCGGGCAGCTAATCAGGGAGTCAGGAGGCCGGGGGGTCCCGCCCTCCCTGTGAGCTGGAATGGCCTGGGTCAGACAGAGGGGGCGGAGCTAAGGCGGGAGCAGGGGCCCAGCTGAGCTGGGGGCAGAGCCGGGCCAGCCGGAGGGGCCAGAGACGCAGCCCAGGGGCTGGAGGCCAAACAGCAGCAGCCGAGCTGGAGCTGGGGCTGGAGCTGGGGCTGGAGCCGTCCGGAGCCGGGTGTGGGGAGCAGCTGTGGAGAGCGGGGATGGGGGACCCTGGGCAGTGGGCCCAGCGCAGGGAGACACCTCAGCCAAGAGGCCTTGGAGGCCAGACTTGGGGGGATCATAACCCCGACCGGGCAGGGGCGACACTGGGAAGAAGGGTCCTGCCACCTAGAGCCTGAGAGCGTGTGGCCACCGCCCGAGCAAGTGTCCAACCCGCAGCGTCTCTGCAGCACGGCCAGGGCCTGAGAAGGAGCCTGGGACCTACAAGGAACAGCCTGTGACCTGCCCTGACGTTCCAGAGACACTGGTTGT
Organism: Trachemys scripta elegans; assembly: GCF_013100865.1. Classification (NCBI taxonomy): domain Eukaryota; kingdom Metazoa; phylum Chordata; order Testudines; family Emydidae; genus Trachemys; species Trachemys scripta. The sequence continues at coordinate 41,519,692 of NC_048309.1, forward strand.
GATGTTCCCGGCCACAGAGCGGGGTGATGTGTTTTCCTTTAACCTTTCCCATTTTTCCTTATTCTTCTTTAAAATTAATTGTTAATTAAACAACTTGTATTTGCTTTAAATGGTATGAAATGATCAGTGGGTCAGGGAGGTGCCCAGTGCAGAGAGAGTACCCCGGAGTGGGGACACCCTAGCCCCTGTCCTGGGTGACCACAGCAGGGTTGGGTGTCGAGCCCCCCAGGAATCCTGGGCCCAGCCTTGTCGGGGTTTACGAGGACTCTGCCAGACAGGAGAGTGGAAGGGGAGCCCTCGAGGGCAGGGAGGCCTCTGGGTAAAGGAAGTGGGACTGAGGACTCGGATCCTTTCACTAGCCCACTTCACCGGGGTAGTGCAGAAGCCAGGAAAGTTCCCCACAATAGCGGGACCATTCCCCCGCTTACACAAGAGCGAAAGCAGTCATACCTGAAAGAGTAAAAAACACAGGTGTCTTTTGCTCAGCTCCAAGACAATAAAAATGGGCTATTTATATGACTTTCACTTGCATGTGGACCACAGGAAAAAACCCATCCATTCTCTCTCTGATTTCCACCCCCCCCCCCCCCCCCACACACACACACTGTCAAGGTTCCCTCCACCTCCAACCTTGTATCTTGCAAAATGAACCCTGCATTACAGGAGAATTGTACTGATTTCTGTAGCTCCCCGCAGTGAACATTGCTTGAGGCATTTGTACCTTCAGCCTCTCCCATTACCTTAAAGCATGAAGATATCTAAACGACCACAATAGTGCTTGAATTTCCAAGGGGACACAGGGGAGTTAGGTGCCAGGTTTCTGGGAGAACCCCAGCCTAAAGTAATTGGAATGTTCAGTTCCTTTGAAAATCTTACTCTAAGTGACATTCCCCGGGTCACAAATAAAGTCAGTGCTTCAGTCAGGAGATGGGGAGCTTCATAACTCCCCTTTTCCTACTCTAACCATTTGGTCCCACTCTCCCCTGAGAGCTGGGGACAGACCCTAGGAGTGATAACTCCCAACCCTTTCTGCTCTACTCACTAATCTGCTCCCAAACGTGGGATAGACCCCAAGGAGTCCTGGCTCACAAAACCCCTCTTCTGTAAGCCACTGGACCCAATTCCCTTCCCAAATCCGGGATAGAACCCAGGAGTCCTGACTCCCAGATTCTCAGACACGCTACACTCTGCTCTCTGTGTAGGTTTGGGTAAGGAATCCAGGACTCCTGGCTCCTAGTCCCCACCACCTCTCCTTTTTAACCACTTAGATCCCACTCTCCTCCCGGAGCTGGAAAGAGAAGCCTGGATTCCTGACTCCAAGCTCCCCTGCTCTAACCCACTGGACCACGCTCCCTTTCCAAAAGTGAAGATAGAATCCAGGAGACCCCAGTCCCCCATCTCTAATCACTGACCGCTCTGACTTCCTTTAACATTCATTTCCTGAGCTGCACAGATGCCGCCCCGAAAGAACAGAAGGGGGAGGAGAGAGGTAGCGACAAAATAACCACTTGGTTGTTTTTATATCTGCCACTGAAGCATGTACATGTCATGCAAATCAGCCAATTGGCTTTCTCCTTTAAATAGAAGCTCCCAGAGGTTTTTGTCCATCTGACTCTTGAATGGACAGCTTCATTCTTGTTAAATCTTCCCGTAAAAGAATGATGAAAGCTTTGATCATTTCCCTTGGCCTACTAATCCTGAGGCCCTGTGAGTTTTGACAGGAGGCAGTGGGACGTAGTTATTTGTCTAACACGTAACACCATCTTTTTGGGTGATGGATTCCTTCTTTCTTGTGTGTGGTTGCTTGTGCTTTGAATTCTCCCTCCCCTTTTCTTCCCAGGGGTCCTTTCTCGGGTGCAATTGACACCGCCATGGAGAGCAGGTTCTGAAACCCTCAGGGTCACTCCAGCTGACCTGCGCTGTGGCTGGTGTCCCCATCACTGATTCTTACGACTGGAGATGTGTCTCTCGGACTCGACAGAGCCAGCTGGAATGCACTGGACACACCTTCCCCCATCATTCCAAACTGATTACTCATATACAGGGACACTTCCAGAAATGAGTATTATGTCGTATTGAATACACCGACCACTGAAGACACCGCAACCATTTATTATTGTGCTGAAAATAAATAGCATTGCCTCTCTGACCCAGTAATACATGGTGGTGCCTGCAGCTGCCAGGGAGTGGAGCTGCAGGGAGACCTGGTTCTTAGAGGAATCAGGGGAGATGGTGATTCGGCTCTGGAAGGATGAGCTGTAGTTTGTGTACCAGGTGGAACCGCTGTAATATCCCCGTCCCAGCCACTCCAGACCTTTCCCGGGAGGCTGCCGGACCCAGTGCCAGCCATGACCACTAGTGATGGACTGACCCGAGACGGTGCCAGTCAGGGGGAGGGTCTCTCCAAGCGTTGCCGCTCCCGGACGCACTGGACCAGCTGGATCTGGGCACTGACACCTGCAGAAAGGAGGGAATTTCAGGAATTGTAATGCTGTTCCGAGTACTGACCGGGAACTCCCCCTGCTCTACTGAAGTCAAGGGGCGTTTCTCCCTCCAGTACAAGCGAAGCAGAACTTTTCCTACCCCCTCCCACAGACACTCACAAGAAAGGGTGGCCAAGAGGAAAAGGAAGGTGAAGAACGAGTCCATGGTGGGCTGAATTGATGAACAGACTGCCCAGCGGGCAGGACCGGGCAGTTCAGTGCCTGGGGAGAGACTGAGGTGCCTAGAACCAGGAGTTTGTATTTAAACAGGAACCCCCGGGGCAGGGATTTGCATGCGGGTTTCACCCAGCGGGGATGGGAGATGAAAGCGGCTGGCACAGGGTAGCGGTTCGGGGCTAAATGGGGGAAACAGATCGAGGTGCTGCTGCAGCTACCGCCCTGCAGTTGAACATGAGAGAATTGACTAGCTGATAAATGAGGGCTGGTGTCAGATGGAGGGAGGGTGGGTGAGTTTATCTATCTGGGCCTGGCCACTGTCATCAGTCGAAACTCAGGATTTGATCGGTCTGGGCGGTGAGGCTCTCAGATCAGCTTCAGAAGCAGAAAATAAAGAAGTTTATTCAGGGGAACTTGGAAATAACCTTAAATATGGTTAATTTAGGGCTGGCTTCTGCTCCCAGTGAAATCACTGGTGAAACTGCCAGGGTCCCGTCCTGCCCCCAGTGACAAGGATCTAAACTAATCCGCAGATATCAGTGATGTGATGCTGAATTTGTACCAGTTTAAATGAGAGTAGAATCTGGTTTTCACTGACGAGACAACAGCAGGATTGGACCAGATGGAGATCTGGTCTGATTCCAGTAGAGCTGGGTGGAAAAATGGGTTGTGCCTCCCCCCGAAAACTGTGACTTTTCTTCAAGAAAAGAAAAGAAAAAACTCTGACAAGTAACATTTTCAATTATCACCAACTTTAAAAAAAAAATTGGCCAAAAACCAAAATATTTTTCAGCCAAATACCCAAACTAGATATTTTATGGAAAAAATTGTTTAGCTGAATATCTAATTTTCCATTGCAGAAAAGCCCTGACAAGAAAAATTTTCCTATCCATTTCAGTCATTACTATCACGCTATTTACCATAGTGTCTGTGTATTTCAAGTCTTTCCTGTGTTTTGTAATCACAACTCTCCTGTGAAGTAGGGAAGTGTTATTGTCCCTATTACACAGATGGGAAACTGAGGCACAGAAAGCCACCTTATCACAGGTATTTAGGCAGCTACTGGGATTTTGAAAAGCACCGAGGTGTCAAAAAATTATTGAAATCATTGGGAGTTAGGCAACATCCTGAGCACCCAAATATATTTAAAATAGTTGGCTCTGGGTGAGCTAAATTTCTCAGGTGCTCCTGCAAATCCCACCAGATGCCTATCTGCAACTTTAATTGCCTAACTTTGAAAATCTGGCCCAGAGAGACGTGTGCAAGGGAAGTCTTGTGCCTAGGGAGGAAATACAATCTCCATCATTGGAGAGTTTTAAGAGCAGGTTAGAGTCCAGAAGATTATACTTAGCCCTGCCGTGAGTGCAGGGGACTGGACTAGAACGAGATGACCTCTCGAGGTCCCTTCCAGTTCTATGATTCTAAGTCTTTGCTAGAGCTAGGAGGTGGGAAAACTCACAGAGACTAATGAATGGCCAGATTTTTAAAGGTATTTCAAATGGGAATTATTAGGTGTCCAAATACGTTTATAAATCTGGCCCTAAGTGATTTGCCTCAGGTCTCACAGAGCAATAAACAGGGCAGATGCGCCTCTGGCCAGCTCCTGATCCCCGAATCACACTTCTTCCCGGGCAATGAAGATTTGAGCTAATTAGGCAAAACCGACTGGAAACATTTCACGGTTGGAAACGAGCTATCAGCGCAAAGGGGGAAAGATCGCAGGCACCTTAGGAGAGGGCAGGGAGGTTTTAACGGGGAACAGATGTAACCCTCTCATTCAGGGGGGATTCTGCCCTCCCGGGGTCTTGTCCCGCCGTGTATCACCGTGGGTCCCAACTGGCACCATCCTCTTAAACTTGGGGGGCCGGCACTGTCAGAGCGAGATGGATTCCTGGTCAGATCCGCTCCTGCAGTGGTATTCTCTGTTTCCCCCCACACAAACCGTGAGGACCCCTGCCCAGAGAGCACTGGGGACAGGTGAGATGGGCCAATTTCTGAGACTCCCAGACGGACATTCATGACAAAATGTAAGATGGTTTATATAGAGAATGGGGAGGGGGGGAGAGACCTATCCTCACCCAGCTTCGGCTGTTTGGGGACAGCAATGAGGTTAGTGCACACGCGGATACACACACAAACGCGCAAGCAGCAGAGAGCTGTTTGAAACTGTTCTGTTTGAAACCCGACTACAGACTGTATTTCTCACCATTGTGCGCCCACAATCCCTGCCCTTCTTCTAATAAAGCCCAGAAGCTGCATCTTCTCCTGATCCCCAGTTCCTTCCACTTTCACCAAAACGGTTTGTCAGTCTCTGGTAGCTAAAACCAGCTTCCCTGTCCCTGCAGCTGCGGCTCCTTCCCCATCAGAAATCCCGGGGAGTCCCATTTCTACTGACAGTGTCTCTGCCTTGGCTATATTTGTTTTAAATGCTCAGTATATTTTGCAATAGCCACTGCTCCAATGGAGGGACATCCGCTGACTTCAACGAGCTTTTGGTCACACAAAATAAAGGGGATGCGTGACTTCCCGTCCACCAGACACCACGGCCTAGCCAGACGTCTCCCTGGTGGTTTATCTCCATTTGGTGACCCTTGCCCCATGGAGTTCTCCTGAGTCCCAGCCCAGGCCCCCGCCCCCTGGACCCTCCTTCCTACCCTCACAGCCACCTCCTGTCATTCTATGTGTGCTGAGCTGGGCACAGTGCCCCTCTCTGTGCTGTAAAGGGGACATCACCATGTACTGAGCGCTCCCCCCGCTGTCTCTTATACCCGCCCTGGGAAACCCGCATGCAAATCCCTCCCTGGGGGTTCCTGTTAAATACCAACCCCTGGTTCTATAGGAACCTCAGCATCCCCCCAACCACAGAACTGCCCTGCCCTGCCCGCTTCCCTCATTCTATGAGAACAAGAATGAAATCTCTGTTGCTTTTCCTTTCCCTGCTCTCTGCTCTCACCTGTGAGTGTCTCTGGGAAAGGAGGGAAATAGGGGCCGATCCATAGATTTGTTCTGTGATTCATTCATTCCTCTCTTTGTTTCCCTTTCCCCAGGTGTCATCTCTCAGGTGCAGCTGGTCCAGACCGGCCTGGGGACGGTGAAAGCTGGAGAGACCCTCAGTATCACCTGTAAAGTCTCTGGAGTCTCCGTCAGCAGCTACTATTGGAGCTGGGTCCGGCAGCCCCCTGGGAAAGAGCTGGAGTGGATGGGGTTTATCCGACACACAGTTAACGGGGGGACCACAGAGTATAACTCGGCTCTCACACCTCGTGTCACCATCACCAGGGACACCTCGAAGGACGAAGTTTATCTCCAGCTCCGCTCGCTGACAGCTGCAGACACCGGCACCTATTACTGTGGCCGCCACACACAGTGACACAGAGCAAAGCTGGGAAGGGCACAAAAAGGAGAAGCGGATTTCTAAAGCGCCAGCCGACTGCAACACTCAGTCCATGCTCTAGGGGATGAGACAGACAGGCGGGGCATTGCCCACAGCGGGGTCTCAGGAGCCACCCGCGTTTCTCCCCGACATCCCACCCTCTCCCAGCCCCTTCCACCAAGGGGCTTTAAACACTCCGCTTCTTCGTGCTGCACAGTGACAAGTGCACCCAGAGACTCACCGAGACAGGAGTGATGGCTTGGGCTCATATTTTGGGCACTTATCCCGACACACCTTGATCCTAATCTCCAGATGCCCAGCGCCTGTATCTCCCATTGGCTTCACCCCTGGGGACCAGGCTCTCTGTGTCTCCAGGCTCCCACATTGGGAAACCACTTCAGGATATGCTGTCCCATGGGAGTAAATTTCATCGTCACTCAGCACACACTGGGCTCTACCTGAAATCAGTGGGAGCTGCAGGTGCCCATTACCTCCGAAAATCAGCCCCAAGTTGCATGGGTCATGAGAGGAAAGATGGCTTGAGGGAAAAGGAGCTCAGAACATGCTGTAGCCACCCCTGCTCCTCCAATGGAAACACACCGGCTCATTTCACTGGGCTTCGGATCAGGCCCTAAGACAGGAACGGGATGTGTGACTCCCCAGTTCACCAGAGAGGACCCCCAAGACACAGGCCTTCCAATTAGTGTATCCCCCCTCGGTGAGACCATCTGCCAGTTCCCAGACCCGCGGGTTCTCCTGAGTCCCAGCCCAAGGCCCTGTCCTCAGTACCTGGCTTCCTTCCCTCACAGCCTCCGTCTGTCATTACAGGTGCGCTGAGCTGAGCGCAGGGTCTCTCTGCGGTGTAAAGGGGACACCTGTCCCCGAGGGGACATCACCATGTACTGAGCGCTCACCCCCGTCATCTCTTATACCCGCCCTGGGAACCCACATGCAAATCCTGCCCCGGGGTTCCTGTTAAATACAGACCCCTGGTTCTAGGAGCCTCAGTCTCTCCCCAGACACAGATCCGCCCGGTCCTGCCCGTTGGGGAGTTTCCCTAATTGTATGAAACAAGAATGAAATCGCTGCTGCTTTTCCTGTCCCTGTTCTCCGCCCCCAGCTGTGAGTGTCTATGGGGCAGCAGGGACATTAGGAACAGATCCATAAATTCTTTCGGTGGTTAATTCTTTTCTTTTCTTTTATCCTGTTTCCCCAGGTGTCCTCTCTCAGGTGCAGCTGGTCCAGTCCGGCCCAGGAGCGGAGAAGCCCGGAGAGACCCTCACCCTGACCTGTGCTGTCTCCGGGTTCTCCATCACTACTCAGCATTACCATTGGCACTGGCTCCGGCAACCCCCTGGGAAAGGCTGGAGTGGATGGGGTATGTGTACCCATACAATAGCGGGGAGACAGGCTACGCCCCGTCTCTCCAAGGCCGAGTCACCATCTCTGCAGACACTGCCAAGAACCAGTTCTCCCTGCAGCTCCGTTCGCTGACAGCTGCAGACATCGCCACTGATTACTGCATCAGGAGGAGAAATTACACAGTGACACAAAGCAAAGCAGAGACTGGTACAGAAAGGAGAAGCTGTTTCCATGCAGACATTGAGAGAGCTGTAATGCACCGTGCATTGCATCAGCTCCCTGCAGGGCAGGAAAGTAAAACAGGGTTTTATCACACACAACCCCCGCCCCCCAAAACCCACAACAAACAAACAAAAACCACAAGGAGTCCTGTGTTCCAGGACTGTCCATTCAGGTCTGACACATTTCACACAGAGGCCCTGGTCAGATCTCAGTATAGAACCGCTCTGACAGGTGCCCATTGCCACATCTGGAGCTGGAACTATCACACATTTTAATCCGGGTTAGAACTGGCAAAGAGCCAGCTTTCCATTTACATGCCAGAACTGGTTTGAATTGACTTCAGCTTGTTGGTGCGGAGCTGCTGGGAAAATCTGACCCGGTCCCTGAGGGTCACCAGTGGAGCTGTGTGCTGAGAAATGGCTAAGCTCTGGCCCGCATTCAGGTGGCGACATGGGTCGGGAGCACAGACTTGTGTAGATCCCTGGTGGGTAGTGAAACCTGGAATACGCGATTCAGGGAATGTGGTTGCAAGTGTGGCTTAGAAGGTGGAGCACCTAGGAGCTCTCATGCCCAGGTGCGGGATCTCCCTGGCGAGTGCAGACTGTGCCATGCAACGTCTGAGTCTTCAGTTGGTTATATACAGTGGGCTACAACTGATCTGGGCCTGTTTACCTAGAATCCTCGGCAGGGCCGGCTCTAGGCACCAGCAAAACAAGCTGGTGCTTGGGGCGGCACATTTTTAGGGGCGGCATGGCCGGCGCCAGAATGCCGCCCCTATAAATGTGCCCCGGCCACCCTAGCTCACCTTCGCTGCTGCCGCTCATGCGCCACGGTGCGCAAAACAGCTGATTTGCGCGCTGCTGCCCATTCTCCCTCCCAGGATCTCAAACCTGGAAGGGAGGGGGAGATCCCGAGCAGCCGCGGCGCGTGAAACAGCTGATTCGTGCACCGCTGCTCCCCCTCCCTCCCAGGCTTGAGAGCCTGGAAGGGAGGGGGAGATCCCAAGCGGCCGCAGCGAGCGAAACAGCTGATTCGTGCACCGCTGCTCACCCCCGCTCCCAGGTTTGAGAGCCTGGAAGGGAGGGGGAGATCCCGAGCGGCCGCGGCGCGTGTGCCGCTTCTCCCCCTCCCTCCCTCTCTCCTAGGCTTGAGGGCCTGGGGGAAGGAGGCAGGGCTGGGGATTTCGGGAAGGGGCGGAGTTGAGGCAGGGTCAGGGGTGGGGTAAGAAAAAAAAAGGGGGGGGGCAAAATTGTTTTTGCTTGGGGCGGCAAAAATCCTAGAGCCAGCCCTGATCCTCGGCCAGGGAAGTGGGACAAAGCCTGAAATGGCAGGGTGAGCTGTAATACCTTGTAGCCAGCAATTCTTCTGTATCCACCTAGAGGGCAGGACAGTGACCATGAGCCGGTCCATCAAAAGAACCAAAGACTTGTGACCAGGGGGTTTAACAAAATCCCACTTCCGAGGAATTGCAACCGCCCAGAGAGAGCTCGGCAGACGGCAGGAGCCAAACTGGTGATTCCTGGGTGCCGGAGGCCATTTATCCCTCATGAACAAACACTGGAGATGGAAGAGTCTTGGGGGCCTGGTCTACACTATGAGTTTAGGTCGAATTTAGCAGCGTTAAATCGAATTAAGCCTGGACACGTTCACACGGCAAAGTCCCTTTTTTCGACTTAAAGGGCCCTTTAAACCAGTTTCTTTACTCCACCTCCGACGAGGGGATTAGCGATAAAATCGGCCTTAGCGGGTCGGAATTGGGGTAGTGTGAACGGAATTCGACGTTATTGGCCTCCGGGAGCTATCCCACAGTGCTTCATTGTGACCGCTCTGGACAGCACTCTCAACTCAGATGCACTGACCAGGTAGACAGGAAAAGCCCCGCGAACGTTTTAATTTCATTTCTTGTTTGCCCAGCGTGGAGAGCACAGGTGACCATGCAGACTTCATCAGCACAGGTAACCGTGATGGAGTCCCAGGATCGCAAAAGAGCTCCATCATGGACCGAACGGGAGGTACAGGATCTGCTCGCCATATGGGGAGATGAATCAGTGCTAGCTGAACTCCATAGCAGTAAACGAAATGGCAAAATATTAGAAAAGGTCTCCAAAGCCATGAAGGATGGAGGCCATAAAAGGGATGCACAGCAGTGCCGCGTGAAAATTAAGGAGCTACGGCAAGCCTACCACAAAGCCAGAGAGGCAAATGGAATGTCCGGGACAGAGCCGCAAACATGCCACTTCTACGCGGAGCTGCATGCCATGCTAGGGGGTGCAACCACCACTACCCCAACTGTGTGCTATGACTCCTTCGATGGAGAAACACACAGGGAAGTGGGTTCTGGTACAAGGAAGATGAGGATGAAGATAATGTAGATAGCTCACAGCAGCAAGGAAGTGGAGAAACCGGTTTCCCCAACAGCCGGATATGTTTATCACCCTGGACCTGGAACCAGTAACCCCCGAACTCACCCAAGGCATGCTCCCAGACCCTAAGGGCACACAGGGGACCTCTGGTGAGTATATCTTTGTAAATATTATACATGGTTTAAAAGCAAGCGTGTTTAATGATTAATGATTAATTTGCCCTGCCAATCACGGCCAGTACAGCTACTGGAAAAGTCTCTTAACATGTATGGGGATGGAGCGGAAATCCTTCAGGGACATCTCCAGAAAGCTCTCCTTCATGTACTCTCAAAGCCTTTGCAAAAGGTTTCTGGGGAGGGCTGCCTTATCCCATCCACCATGGTAGGACACTTTACCACGCCAGGCCAGTAGCATGTAGTCTGGAATCATTGCATAACAAAGCATGGCAGCGTATGGTCCCGGTGTTTGCTGGCATGCAGACAACATCCATTCCTTATCTCTCTTTATTATCCTCAGGAGAGTGATATCATTCACGGTCACCAGGGCCGGCTTTAGGAAGGGCGGGGCCCAATTCGAACGTTTTTGGTGGGGCCCTGGCAGGGATGACTAACAAAAAAAATAATGTAAAAAAAAGCCTTTAATTTCTTCCATGTATTATTTACTTTCCATAACTATATAAATAATAAAATTATATATTCTGTACATTGCATCATATATGCTGTTGATCGGTTATTAATGAGCTCCATTTCACGTGTCTGGGTCGCCGCCACGCCCTGGGGGTGTGCTAGGGTGACCAGATGTCCTGATTTTATAGGGACAGTCCCGATTTTTGGGTCTTTTTCTTATAGGATCCTATTATCCCCCACCCCGTGTCCCGATTTTTCACACTTGCTGTCTGGTCACCCTAGTGGTGTGCACATGTGTGGGTCCCAGCTGCTGCCTGCCCCCCTCATTGAAGCAGGTGTGCAGGGTTCCTGCCCTGGGAACTGCAGGGCACCAGTGGACATGGGGCTGGCTGGAGGCAGGGCAGGGGCTCACTGGAGGTAGGGTCTGGCTGCAGGCAGGGCAAGGGGTGCGGGGCTGGCTGGAGACAGGGGTGTGTGGGGCTGGCTGGCTTTGGGCAGGGCCGCAGGGGGGTGCAGCAGGGGTTGCCTGGAGACAGGGCATGGGGTGCGGCAGAGGCTGGCTGTGGGCAGGGGGTGCAGGGCTGGCTGCAGGCAGGGCAGGGGGGCAGGGCTGGTGCGGGCAGAACAGGGGGGGCGTGGCTGGAGGTAGGGCAGGGGTGCAGCAGGGGCTGGCTGCGGACAGGGGGTGCAGGGCTGGCTGGAGACGGGGCTTGCTGTGGGCAGGGCAGGGGGTGCGGGCTGGTGCAGGGACGGGGTGCAGCAGAGGCAGCTGGAGTCCAGGCCCTTTAAATAGCCCCCGAGCCCCCCCGCTATCCCAGGGCTCTGGGGGCTATTTAAAGGGCCCAGGGCTCCCCTGCTTCTACCGCCCCGGCCCTTTAAATAGCCGCGGGAACTCTGGGGAAGCAGCGGGGCTCCAGTGGCTATTTAAAGGGCCGGGTCGGTAGAGGCAGCGGGAGCCCCGGACTTTTTAAATAGCCCCCAGAGCCCCGCAGCCCTACCCCAGGGCTCCAGCAGTGGGGGTCTGGTGGCAACTTAAAGGGCCTGGGGCTCCGGCCCCTGCTGGGAGCCCTAGGTCCTTTAAATTGCCCCCTGGGGAAGCCGAGCCACCCTGGTACAGCGCACTGGCTCTTGCCGGTACACCGTACTGGGGCTTGGGCCCAGGGCCCGATTCAGGGGAATTGGTTGAATTGGCCTAAAGCCGGCCCTGGTGGGGGTATGTCCACAGAGCCGCAGGGAGGGGAACCCTGAGGTGTGGGGGCTGGGTGGGTACTGGGAGTTCCTCCTGAAGGGACGGGGGTTGGCCAAGGTCACTCAGCCCCGGGGTGTGGGAGGGGGACTGGCTGAGGGCACTCAGAGCCCCAGGAAGTGGGGGGGGCTGAGGGGAGGGACTGGCCAGGGGAACTCAGAGCTCGGGGGAGGGGCTGTCCGGGAGTGGGGGGGGCACTCACAGCCCCAGGAGGTGGGTGGGGGAGGGGCACACAGGATTTCAGGAATTCCCTGGCAGTGAAGAGCTGCTGGCGGCAGGGAGGAGCCAGCCGTGACAATCCCCACTTGGGATCCCTGGCTGGGCTAGTGGCTATGGGGGCCCGTGGCCAAGCTGCAGTGGAAGGTGACCTGAAGGAAATGCCTCGGCCTCGGCCTCCGGCTAGGAAGGGCCTGGGCCTTCAATGACCCACCGCGCAGTGTCCCAGCTCCCTGCCCCACACCTGCGGGGCACGGCCCCTCCTCTGTAGGGAGGTTGGCATGTACCTTCGTGCTGCTTCCTCCATCCCCAAAGGCCTCTCCCAGCCAGTCTCTGGCAACCCCTGCCATTCAGTACGCACATTACCCTGCTGTGACATACCGGGGGGGGACCCCTCGGGGATGGGGGGGGCTGTCACACAGCTGGGCAATTTAACCCGGCTGGGCCGGGGTGACTGTCTCCCTGGAGCTGGGGTCTCAGCCCAGGTATCTCTCTGCCCTTCCCCCCAGTAGCGCCCCACATTGAGTTCCAGCCCCACATTCCCACCCACAAGTGCTGGTGGGTTCCAATCCCAGCTGAACACGCCCACCCGGCCCTAGTGCGGAGCAGAAGGGCCCAGCACTGCCCCACAGACCCTCTGGCTCTCCGAGCCCGCTCTTACCCATCACCGCAGCACGTCTGGCCCAGGCTGAACGCTGCTGCTCTGTTCAGAGGGGCTGGCACTTCTCGCTCCTGCCGTACGAGGGGCAGGTGCTGCTACCGACTGCTCCCCCTAACCCCCGCCCTGCTGCGCTCTGGGGATGCTGCCCTGCTGTGGAGCTCTCAGGTGTCTTGAACTGGAATTTGTTTGGAGAGAAACTGCTAAGGAGCCTTATCAGCCCCGAGCAGAGAGTACCTGGGAGCCTGCCTGGGTCGGGCAGGTCTGGTACAGCCTCCCCCCAGATAAGGCTCTTCCCTGGATCTGCCACCCATTGGAATCTGGAACGATTCCCTCCAAGGTAACACCCGGGGCAGCCAGGGCAGGGCAGGGCACAGCCTGCTCCCCTGGAGCGTTAGGGCTTTCAGGAGTCAGAGGTGTCAGCGGAGCAGGTTGAACGTTAAAGGAGCGAAGGCAGTTGGGGGGCAGAGGAATTGGGTGCTTTGCCATTGCACTTGATCAGCTCAATTTGAAAATTCTTTCAAAGGAAATCCAGATGTATACATCTGACTGGGGTACATGTACACACATACACACGCACACTCACATGTGCACACACTCATGTGCACATACACGTACACACATGCATACACACATGTACACATACACATATATACAGATGTACACATACACGCACACACACACGCTGTCCCTGGAGCGCCCCAGGATGCGACTGACGGGGTGGCTGGCTATTATGGAGGCAGAAGGGGGTTGGGAGAAAATAATCAAGAAGAACTTTTGCTGAAAATGCAAACCTAAGCTGGAAATCTGTGCAGGGCTGGGCTCAGCGAAAATGATCTTTTGAGCTGTTCTTATTAACCGTGGTCCTGTACTTCCTGGTTTGTGTCGGACCCAGGCAGGAGACTGGGCTGCTCTAAGCTGTAGAAGCCATTGGAATGAGCCAGGTCGGAATGAGCCAGGCCCTCAGAGCCTTCTGCCACCAATCGCCCCAGCAGTCACTGATCCAAACCAAAGCACGTCCTTCCAGTCAGGCAGTTTCATATGCACACGTCAAACCCTTGGTTTGCCACTCAGACACCACGGTGATGGGCACAGTAAGGCCCGAGAGACGCTAAACAGGCAGACAGACAAGGAAATAGTGGCCCTGCCTACAGGTGTGTGTGTGGTGCAAACGGATGAACACCAGTTGCTGGCTGAAGACACAACCTTAATTCCTATCGTTCGCTTGGCAGCCTGAGCTCCGATTTCTAACGCAGCGTTTTGCTCTGGTCTATTGTGGTTCTCATGTCTGGGGGCGCCTTGGCCCCTGGTATCAGGAGCGGTGCTAAGGAGGCTGCTTTTCAAAAGTCCTTAAGTAGGGTTGTCAACTTTTTACTTGCACAAACCCAAAGGCCCTTGACCCAACCCCTTTCATGCCCTTCCCCAAGGCCCCACCCCCACTCACTCCAGCCCAGCCCACCTCCCTCAGTCGTTCGCTCTCACACCCTCACTCACTTACACTGGGCTGGAGCTGGGGGTTGGATTGCAGGGAGGGGTGAGGGCTCCGGTGGGGATGCGAGCTCTGGGATTGGGCTGGAGATTAGGGGTTTGGGGTGCCAGAGGGAGATCCGGGCTGGGACAGAGGGTTGGGGTGCGGACTCTGGGAGGGAGTTTGGGTGCGGGAGGGGGCTCAGGGATGTGGTAGGGGATTGGGGTGGGGGGTGGGGTCTGGGAGGGATTAGGGTACAGGAGGGGGTTCTGACCTGGGGCAGGGGGTTGGGGTGCCGGATGTGAGGTCTGGGAGGGAATTTGGGTGTGGGAGGGGGTTCCGACCTGGGGCAGGGTTTCTGGGTGCGAGCTCCGGCCAGGCGGCGCTTACCTAAGCCAGCTCCTGGTCAATGGCACACCGGTGCTAATGCAGGCTCCTGACCCCTGGTCTCCCTCCGCTGGCAGGCTCTGAGCAAGGCCTGCCCAGAGAACATGGATGACGAGCTCTCGATCCTGCTGACAGCACCCCTCAGCACAGACAAACTCCAGAACATCTTGGAGGTGAGCAGAATGGGGAGGGGCCGCAGGGGTTTTACCTTAGCCCTGGGGACTCCTAGAAAGAAGAGACTGGAAAATCCATGTTTCTATTGGATCCTTCCGAGTATGCATTGGTGATATAAACTCATTGGGTGACCTTGGGGTAACTCACTTCCCCCTTACGGCATCAGTCTTCTCCACTATCAAATCTACACTGGGGAAGAAGGACAGAAGCCCCGACAATCACCTTCACCTCTGGGTGTCTGGTCCTGGGAGCCGAAACCAACTGGACTATCTGCCCCATCTCCTAAACTGCCCTGTCTTTCCCTCCTAGGGCCTTGTCCTTAGTGCTCAGCCTGGCCCCTTCCCAGCTTGTCCCTCACCTTTAAAGGACGCTCCAAGCCCCTCCCATGTCTGCTTCCCTTGGGGTCTCTCTCCTGGCTGAGCACAGGCTGCCCTTCTATCTCTCAGCAGGCCTGGGTCCTAGTCACAGGCTGCGTCTTGTCACGTGACCCCCACACTTATTCCCTTCACCCTAGGGAGCTGCATCACCTGGGCCAGGTGCAGTTGAGCTCCAACCCCTTTCCTGGCCATCTCACCCTGGGACAGATTGAAACTGGTAACCTGTGGGTAACAGTAACTGGTTGCTCGCAAAGGTGCTGAAGACACAATGGAAGAGGAAATCCTTTGGCCTGGATTGAAATTATTCCGACTGAAAGTGAATGAGAGAAAATAGGTCCAGAGTTCTCTTCCTAGCAGCAGAAAATGTAGCGATTGATAGAGGTTCAGGTCAGAAAAGACCATTATGTGCATCTAGTCGCCCCTCCTGTATAACTCAGGGCTAGAATGTGACCAAGTGGTTCCTTCAGCCAACCATAGCATGGGACTGAGCCAGAGCACGTCTTTTGGAATGACATCCACATGCAGGAGAGCCAGCTGGCTACCAGAAAATCTCTCTTCTGCAGTGACGTGGGGTTAAGGGACACGGGGAAAAGACATGGAGGCTGTGACTAAACTTAGAGCAGCAAGGCCAGGAAAACCAGGGTTAGGTCCCAGGCCTGGCTATCAGATCTGCTGTTTTCTATTCCTGGCTTTGGGACCATGAGCGAGTCTCTCCACCGCTGGGTGCCTCGGTTTCCCCAGCTATCAAATGGAGCTAATCAAGGTTTTGTTTGTTCTCCCCATTTTACAGGGTGGGAAACCGAGACACAGTTGGGACCTGTCTACACTACAGGTCTGTCGTGCGTTTGTAATCTGGCGACCCCCACATGTTGTTCAGAGCTATGGACAACACAGCTCCTAAAGGTACCTTTGTTCTGTGCTTATCCCCTCTGTACCAGCAGGGCTGGACAGCATTTCTCACTGTGATGTGGGGAGCAGGTCCTGGGTACTAAGGGTCTGAAGAAGCTCTCAAGGACTAATTTTTTAAAATAATTGTTATCAATGAATTGGGAGAAAACATACAATCACTGCGGATAAGATTGAGGGGTGACAAAATACAGGCAGAGTGGTAATTCCTGATGGGGAGAGGGCAGTGATACAGAGCGATCTGGCTCATTCGGCCAGCTGGACCCATTCAAAGAAAACAAGTTTGAGCAGAGCCCAATGCAAGGTCCTATACGTGGCAACAAGGCATGCCGGCCACACCTCCAGAATGGGGAGGTGGATCCAGGAAAGCAGTGACTCTGAAAAGGATTTAGGGGCCAGAGTGGAGAAGCCACTCAACATGAGCTCCCAGTGTGATGCTGTGGTGAACAGGGCTAAAGCCATCATTAGACGAAGGAGCAGAGCCGTGAGTAGGATAGGGAGGTGACACAGCAGCAGTGAGACTGCTATTGGAATACTGCCTCCAGTCTTGGTGTCCTCCTTTGAAAAAGATGGTCCTAGAAATTGGAGCTGGGGCAGCAAAGAGCCACCAAATGTTCTGAGGGCTGGAGAAAAATGCCTTCTACTGAGCTATTGAAAGAGCTCAACCTGATTAGCTTATCAAAAGAAGATTGAAGGGGACTTCATTGAAGTGTTGAAGTGCCTTAATGGAGAGAAAATATTGGGTATTAAAGGGCTCTCTAGTCTAGCAGAGAAAGGCAGAACAAGACCCAATGGCTGGAAGGTGAAAAGAGACAAATTCCTATGACAAATAAGGCACAAATTTTCAACAGCGAGTATGATTGACCACAGGAAGAAGCTACCAAGGAAAGTGGTGGATTCTCCGTCTCTTGATGTCATTAATAAAGACTAGATGCCTTTCCGGAATGTGTTTGCCCCAAGTAGCTATTGTGGTAGACAGGAGGCCTGTGATATGCAGGGGGTCAGATTAGATGCTCTAACGGTCTCTGCTGCCCATAAAGTCTACTCATTTCTGAGAAACCGAGTGTAGCATTGGGAGCAGCTTGTGATGTTTTACTGTCTAGCCGGCTGCTTCCTAGAATGAACACTCATTGAGCGGGGTGATCCACAGAGAGTAGCTCAAACCTCCAAAGTGTCTGCCCTGTGGCAGGACATTAGCACTGCAGGGGAGGGGTGGGTGTGGCAGTGACATCACAAAGGCTTTTTGCCAGACCTCAGCCTATTGGCCAAAGGTGTAGGGGAGGTGGTGACCTCACAGAGAGTTGCTGACATCAGCCAGGCAGGACAGGGGCGCAGGGCCAGGGAAACCTCAGAGACCCCTGTGGCTTTGCTTCAGCAAGTCCCCTTCTCGAGATCTCTCTTTGAGGTCTGAGAGAGTATTTGGGTTCATGTATGTGAGCACCAGGAGGAACCTCTTTTGAGTTTTCTCCTTTCTTTTTCCTGATTTCACTAGAAAACTGACATCCCTGTTTAGAAGGTAAAAGCCTCCGAGAGGTTTGGAACCTGTTGAGTCTGATGCATCTGGCGCCAGCTGAATTTTAGACATGGAAAACACTAGCTTAAGGTGGCCAAATTTTATTCCCCACCTGGGATTTTGTCCCTTAGAATCTCTGGGGACATTAAGGTTTGTCCTTTTTCTTTTACCTTTTCCTCCATCCCTCCCTCCTTTCTCTTCATCTCTTACTTCTTTTGTCCTTTCCCCGTTCTCCTCCCACCACCAGGAGGGGTGTGTGTGTGTCGTGGGGGGTGCTCTACAACTCCCATTGTGGGAGGTCCACCGAAAAATGTGGCGTTGAAATAATGCTCAGACAGTGATCCCCAGCGGTGACCTGGGCCATCCTTTGGGCTCTCTGGTGAGAACCCTCATCCCCCCGCCCCTCGGTCTCTACCCTGATTGGCTGAGCAGGGGGTTATTGACAGGGAGGAGACTCGGGTCCCTGTTGTTTTCTTTTAAGACCAAGTAAATAGTCATAACCAGTCATATGTTCAACAAATTTTGCTGCTTCTCTGCAGTTCATTATTTTCTCTACCATTCCAGCTCTCCTAAAATACTTGCTGAATAATTACTATGAACTCTTGCTGGTCTGGAACTCACTTGAGAACACTTTATTCAGGTCATTCAATGTCTGAAATTCAAGATCCGATGGTTAGTTTGAAAATCAGGGCTCTTGGGTCCTATTCCCAACTCTGCCACGGACTAGCTGTGTGACTTAACACAAGTCAATTCTCCTTTCTCAGCCTTAGCTTCTCCCTCTTTCAAGTAGGGATAACAATCCGCTCCTACCTACCTCCTGCCGGATGCGGGATGGGGATCTATTGGAGAGTGTCACTAGGAGCAGTGCATAAGATGAGGTGTCCTATCATGTTTACTCAGATCAGATTATGACATAATAGAATGGCTGAAATAGTCTATTTTATTTGTATTTTATTATGTTGCAATTGTTAAGAGAAGCAACTACTTAGCTCAGACTGAAACATCTTATCTCTGAGATAAGATGAGAGAATTTTCATGCCACTTGATATGATTTCAAGAAACAAACTGGTTTAGTTTGAATGGGATTTTCGGACAGAAACGGTTTCAATGAAATTTCCCCACCATCTCGATTCCTGGGCTCTATCTCTGCCTTTCAGGGAGGGGTTTGCTGTCTGTTAGAACAGGAGTCTGATTTGGATAGGGATAGAGACCTCTTTAATGTTTTTAATGAAGTAAATACTAATGGGAATTGTGTGATCATGGGAGACTTTAACTTCCCAGATATAGACTGGAGGACAAGAGCTAGTAATATAATACGGCTCAGATTTTCCTAGATGTGATAGCTGATGGATTCCTTCACCAAGTAGTTGAAGAACCAACAAGAGGGGATGCCATTTTAGATTTGGTGTGGGTAGTGAGGATCTCTTAGAAGAAATGGTTGTAGGGGACAGCCTTGGTTTGAGCGATCATGAGCTAATTCAGTTTAAACTAAATGGAAGGGTAAACAAAAATAGATCTGTGACTAGGGTTTTTGATTTCAAAAGGGCTAACTTTAAAAAATTAAGGAAATTAGATAGGGAAGTAGATTGGACTGAAGAACTTGTGGATCTAAAGGCGGAGAAGGCCTGGAATTACTTCAAGTCAAAGTTGCAGATACTATCAGAAGCCAGCATCCCAAGAAAGGGGGAAAAATTCATAGGCAGGAGTTGTAGACCAAGTTGGATGAGCAAGCATCTCAGAGAGATGATTAAGAAAAAGCAGAAAGCCTACAAAGAGTGGAAGATGGGAGTGATCAGCAAGGAAAGCTACCTTACTAAGGTCAGAACATGTAGGGACAAAGTGAGAAAGGCCAAAAGCCATGTAGAGTTGGACCTTGCAAAGGGAATTCAAACCAATAGTAAAAGGTGTAAAAGGTTCTATAGCCATATAAATAAGAAGAAAACAAAGAAAGAAGTGAAACCGCTAAACACTGAGCATGGAGTGGAGGTTAAGGATAATCTAGGCATGGCCCAATATCTAAACAAATACTTTGCCTCAGTCTTTAAGAGGCTAATGAGGAGCTTAGAGATAATGGTAGGATGACAAATGGGAATGAGGATATGGAGGTAGATATTACCACATCCGAGGTAGAAGCCAAACTTGAACAGTTTAATGGGACTAAATCGGGGATCCCAGTTAATCTTTATCCAAGAATATTAAAGGAACTGGCACATGAAATTGCAAGCCCATTAGCAAAAAATGTTAATGAATCAGTAAACTCAGGGGTTGTGCCATATGACTGGAGAATTGCTAACATAGTTCCTAGCTTTAAGAAAGGGGAAAAACGTGATCCGGGTAACTACAGGCCTGTTAGTTTGACATCTGTATATGCAAGGTCTCAGAAAATGTTTTGAAGGAGAAAGTAGTTAAGGACATTGAGGTCAATGGTAATTGGGACAAAACACAACATGGCTTTACAAAAGGTAGAGCGTGCCAAACCAACCTGATCTCCTTCTTTCAGAAGGTCACAGATTTTTTAGACAAAGGAAACGCAGTGGATCTAATTTACCTCGATTTGAGTAAGGCATTTGATACAGTTTCACATGGGGAATTATTAGCTAAATTGGAAAAGATGAGGATCAATATGAAAATTGAAAGGTAGATAAGGAATTGGTTAAAGGGGAGACTACAACGGGTCGTACTGAAAGGTGAACTGTCAGGCTGGAGGGAGGTTACTAGTGGAGTTCTTATATTATGGGAACAAGTAAATAACTTTTCCTTATTCACTTTCTTCACATCACTCATGATTTCATATACCTCTATCATATCCCCCCATAGTCTCCTCTTTTCCAAGCTGAAAAGTCCTAGCCACTTTATTCTCTCCTCATATGGGACCCCTTCCAAACCTCTAATCATTTTAATTGCCCTTCTCTGAACCTTTTCTAATGCCAGTATATTTTTTTTGAGATGAGGAGACCACATCTGTACACAGTATTCAAGATGTGGGTGTACCATGGATTTATATAAGGGCAGTAAGATATTCTCCATCTTATTCTCTATCCCCTTTTTAATGATTCCTAACATCCTGTTTGCTTTTTTGACTGCCGCTGCACACTGCGTGGAAGTCTTCAGAGAACTATCCACGATGACTCCAAGATCTTTTTCCTGATTCGTTGTAGCTAAATTAGCCCCCATCATATTGTATGTATAGTTGGGGTTATTTTTCCCAATGTGCATTACTTTACGTTGTCCACATTAAATTTCATTTGCCATTTTGTTGCCCAATCACTTAGTTTTGGGAGATCTTTTTGAAGTTCTTCACAGTCTGCTTTGGTCTTAACTATCTTGAGCACTTTAGTATCATCTGCAAACTTTGCCACCTCACTTTTTACCCCTTTCTCCAGATCATTTATGAATAAGTTGAATAGCATTGGTCCTAGGACTGACCCTTGGGGAACACCACTAGTTACCCCTCTCCATTCTGAAAATTTACCATTTATTCCTACCCTTTGTTCCCTGTCTTTTAACCAGTTCTCAATCCATGAAAGGATCTTCCCTCTTATCCCATGACAACTTAATTTACATAAGACCCTTTGGTGAGGGACCTTGTCAAAGGCTTTCTGGAAATTTAAGTACACTATGTCCACTGGATCCCCCTTGTCCACATGTTTGTTGATCCCTTCAAAGAACTCTAATAGATTAGTAAGACATGATTTCCATTTACCTAAACTATGTTGACTTTTGCCCAACAATTTATGTTCTTCTATGTGTCTAACAATTTTATTCTTTACAATTGTTTCAACTAATTTGCCCGTTACTGACATTAGACTTACTGGTCTGTAATTGCCGGGATCACCAATAGTGCCCTTTTTAAATATTGGTGTTATATTAGCTAACTTCCATTCATGGATTCAGAAGCTGATTTAAAGGACAGGTTACAAACCATAATTAGTAGTTCCGCAATTTCACATTTGAGTTCTTTCAGAACTCTTGGGTCAATGCTATCTGGTCCCGGTGACTTATCAGTTAATTCCAAAACCTCCTCTAGTAACACCGCAATCTGTGACAATTCGTGAGATTTGTCACCTATAAATGCTGGCTGAGGTTTGGGAATGGCTGGAAGGTGAAAAGAGACAAATTCCTATGACAAATAAGGCACAAATATTCAACAGCGAGGATGATTGACCACAGGAAGAAGCTACCAAGGAAAGTGGTGGATTCTCCGTCTCTTGATGTCATTTAATAAAGAGTAGATGCCTTTCTGGAATGTGTTTGCCCCAAAAGTAGCTATTGTGGTAGACAGGAGGCCTGTGATATGCAGGGAGTCAGATTAGATGCTCTAACTGTCTCTTCTGCCCATAAAGTCTACTCATTTCTGAGAAACCGAGTGTAGTATTGGGAGCAGCTTGTGATGTTTTACTGTCTAGCCGGCTTGCTTCCTAGAATGAACACTCATTGAGTGGGGTGATCCACAGGGAGTAGCTCAAACCTCCAAAGGGTCTGGCCTACGGCAGGACATTAGCACTGCAGGGGAGGGGTGTGTGTGGCAGTGACATCACAAAGGAATTTTGCAGGACCTCAGCCTATTGGTCAAAGGTGCTGGGGAGGTGGTGACCTCACAGAGAGATGCTGACATCAGCCAGGCAGGACAGGGGCACAGGGCCAGGGAAACCTCTGAGTCCCCTGTAGCTTTGCTTCAGCAAGTCTCCTTCTCGAGGTCTCTCTTTGAGGACTGAGAGAGTATTAGGGGTCACATACGTGACCGCCAGGAGGAACCTCTTCTGAGTTTTCTCCTTTCTTTTTCCTCATTTTACTAGAAAACAGACATCCCTGTTTAGAAGGTAAGAGCCTCCGAGAGGTTTGGAACCTGTTCAGTCTGATGCATCTGGCGCCAGCTGAATTCTAGGCATGGAAAACACTAGCTTAAGGTGGCCGAATTTTATTCCCCACCTGGGATTTTGTCCCTTAGAATCACTGGGGATATTAGGGTTTGTCCTTTTTCTTTTATCTTTTCCTCCATCCCTCCCTCCTTTCTCTTCATCTCTTACTTCTTTTGTCCTTTCCTCTGTTCCCCTCCCACCACCAGGAGGACTCTGTGTGTGTGTCGTGGGGGGTGCTCTGCAATGGGAACAGGGACAATTCTCCAACTTTGGGCAGTCGAGAGCCTGGGTGAGATAAGGGGCGTTAAAGCCCTTTGTAAAGGAGAAAGGGGAGTTTCACGGTGTTGAGCACCAAGGAATTCTAAACTTTGCTAAAACATCTAGTCTGCAGAAACCAGAAATGGTCGGGGCCACATTGTAACCATTGTCTTTTTTAAAGCCCATTGAGGGATGTGAGTCCCACCCTTTTAGGTTTCTGGGGTGCTGGGAGGAGAGAAGAGGTGCCTGTCTCCATTTTATGGCCTCAACAAACTAGGTGCTGTGTCCCAGTTCTCGTCAAAGATCCCTGAAAAAGAACATCTTCCCATCCATTAACATACCTGGAAAGATACTGGAACTCCTTATTAAACAATCAGTTTGTCAGCACCTACAGGACAATTTTGTTCTTAGGACTAGTGAGCATGGACTTGTCAAGAACAAATCATTCCAAACCAATCCTAGCTCCTTCTTTGGCAGGGTTACGGGCCTAGTGCAGGTGGGTAAACAGTAGATGTGATCCATCTTGGTGTTAATAAGGACATTCTCACAAACAAACTAGGGAGAGGTGGTCTAGATGCAATTAGTATAGTATGTGTGCACAGATGGTTGCAAGCCCGTACTCCAACAGCCCGGAACCAAACACTCCTCCTCCTGGGCAGTGCGCTCCGACCTCTAATGGTCAGATGCTGCTTAGCACTGTCAGAGCAGCTTTTGCTGGGGGCTTCTCCCAGCACTTTCCAATAGTGGGAAAGTATGAAATCCCCATTTGACTGCTGGGGACAGAGCCTAGAGCGGGAAGCAACTTACCCAAAGTCCCACAGGTCAATAGGAAACCAGCAATGGAACCCAGGAGTCCTGACTCCCAGTTCCCTCCTCCAATCACTCCAGCGGAGCACACTCCCTCTCAAAGCAGGGGGACCGGACATGAGGGCCTGGTTTTAATTGCCAACTATGGGAGGGAGTGTGCAGCAGTGGTTAGTGAAGGAGCCTGGAAATAAGGACTGCTGGGTCCCATCCCTGGCTCTGACACTTGGTGTGACCCTGAGCCAGTAGCTTCCCCGCCCCAGGCCTGGTTCTCATCAGTGGGGTTGGGGTCGCAGCCCCTACAGCCCAGGGGGGTTGGGAGGCTCCAGGAAGGTGTGTAAAGTGCCGGGATGTCAGGATCCCGGAGGCGCTGTCACCCCCGCACTAGGCCAGTGTTCTGCACCCCCTGCTGCTGGCCGAGTTTCTCTGTCCCTTGGCAATAAGACAGACTCTTGTTTTCACAGCCAGTCGATCGCCCAGTGCTATCCCCCTGCCTGCTGGCTGGGCAGGGTAACTCCTCAGGTCACCACCACCCTCTCCAGCCTGCCTTGGCTTTGGGGAGTGAGGAGGAGGGCGAGGGACGATACTGAACATCCTCCATCCATCACTCCGTCAGCAGAGCAAGTGAGTGGCATTAGGGTTCCCCGTTGGCGTCCCCTGTCTGTCTGGGGAGAGGCAGAAAGAGGGGGAAGGAATCTCTCCCAAAGGAGATTGGATTTGCAAACCGCCCCCAGGAGTCCCTCGCTCTCAGACCGGGGAGGGGCTTCTCCAGAGCCGTCTCCAGTGTGTTTGGAAAGGTCCCAGCAATGGGGCTCCCAGCCCTTCCCTTGTGGGAGACTGTTCCCCAGGCTGAGCGTCTCTGAGCTGGGCCAGACCCTGTGAGCTGCTGAGCATGGAAATCAATGGGAACTGTGGGGGCCCTGGCCTTGCTCTGCCTCGGGACTTTGACATGGGGAATGGTTTCCCAGGAGAAGTCCGGACTCCTGGGTTCTGTTCCTTCTCTAGCCTGGGGGGAGTGTGGCCTGGGACGGCAGGAGAGAGCTGCTTGTCCAAAGTGACTGAGCCCAGTGATGGAAAAGGAGGAGACTCCCCGGGCATTGCAGCCCCAGGGGTGACGAGGGGAAACGCTGGGAGCAGATCATGCAATGAACTCCTGCCAGTGCGTGTAGATTGCATTACGTGCACCCCTGTGGGGGAGGAAGAGCTGCTCTGGCTGGGGCAGGGATGGGGAGGGACCAAACAGGCTGGTTAGTGAGAGGCTGCCTTGACCCCAGACTCACGCCCGCTCCCCGCTGGGTTCCAGGATGGCCAGGCTCCTGAGGATGTTCAGGAAGAAGGCTCTGCAGGTGGCCCCAGAGCCTGAGGGAAGCAGCTGCCATCTTCCCCTGGAGCAGAGCGGCTCCTCCGTCCCCAATGGCGGGGAAGGAGCTCCCGGCCAGGCCAGGAGGTGGAAGTGCCCAGCCTTCTGGCGGAGAAAACCCGCTCACAGCGCAGGCGCCGAGGTGGGAGAGGCCAGGTCGAAATGGAGCTGGGCCACGCTGCGGCTGGGTAGGCAGGCCCCAGCGCAGGAGGTGAGCCGGGCAGGGTGACTCTGGGGCATGTTGTGTGGGCAGCAGCGGCCCCAGGAGCCCAGCCCTGATTCCCAGCAGGAGGCATCGCCCTGCCCGGTTACTGAGGACCTTCCAGCCTCCCCAGGGCAGGAGGTGGAGGATCCCTGTCCTACCACCAGCAGCTCGGCCCGCTCCCCATGGGACAGCAGCAGTGCCTGGGACTCGGGCAGCAGCGAGGCTGATGGACGCCGCTGCTTTGTTCCAGGTGAGAAGTCAGGCTGGGCTCAGGGAGAGGTGAGGGTGGGGCTGTGAACACCCTGGGTCCAGGCCCTCGATCAGTGCTATGGGGGCGGGTCCCCAGCCCAGGGGTCTGGCTTAAGCCACATGAACCCCACTGACACTAGATGCTGCCACTTTGGTCCTTGGTGCTCCAGTTAGGGGGAGGCACCTCCCAGGGAGTCCAGGACAGCGTGGGGGGGGTCTCTTTGCTATGGACTCCTGACGGAGTTGGGGGCTGAAGGCATCACTGAGAGGGGGGAGTGTGGAGCTCGATCTGCCCTGGGTCCCGGAGGTGGGAAGGGGACACATTGCCCCACCGTGCCCCTGTCCTTCCCCCGAGTGGCAGCAGGCATCACCCTGTCCCCTTCTCTCCCTGGTGCAGGGACCGCCAGGGACTCAGGGGACGAGCAGGAGGAATGGGTGGACATGGCCACAGAGGAGGCTGCTCTCAATAACATCCGAGAGCAGCTCCAAGGCGGAGAAAAGGTAAAAACGTTCCCCAGCTGTGCTGGAACCGAGACTGTCCTGCCCCTTCCCAGCACCTGACCCCCTGCAGAGGG
>NC_048309.1:41545652-41617471 GCF_013100865.1 Trachemys scripta elegans
CGGCTGGCTGCTGAGGAGAGGGAAGGGTTCGTAGGGGGCGTATGGAGCGGCTGGCTGCTGAGGAGAGGGAAGGGCTCGTAGGGGCGTATGGGGCAGGGTGAAAACACATCTGACACCAGTTCCGAACTCCGCAGGTCCAGGGAAACTTTCCCCGTAGATGGACAAAGCCCCAAGCTGCCGCACAATCCTGCTTTTCTCACACACCCCACTGGCCTCACTGCGATGAATGGGGACACGGAAGGGAGCCAAGACATTGGCATTTGGCCCCTGAGCCACGTGTCTGAACCTGCCAGGGAACCTTTCCCTCTGGCCCCTGCACATCTCACTGGAGCTGGTCCCTGGATGGGGAGTTCAGTGCCGGTGTCAGCGGGTATTGCAGCCCAATGGACAGGGCCGGCTCTGGCTTTTTTGCCGCCCTAGTCAAAAAAGCCTCCCGCCGCCCCCTGCTCCCCGGCGGGGAGCACAGCAGGGGAGGGCAGTGAGCTCAGCTGTGGCCCCGCTCTCCCCGGGTGAGCGCCGCCCCCCTCCAGGTCCCGCCCCAGCACATGCTTGGAGGGCTGGTGCCTCGAGCCAGCCCTGCCAATGGAGCCCCGTGAACTGACCTCTTCCCACTCACTGACCCCACAGGCCACCTGTCACACAGCCCCACTGCACATGGGCAAGGGATTCCAGAGCTGAGATTCACTGCATCCAATTAATAATTTTACTCCCTTACGAGCCAGCTCCATTTCTCTCTTTGTTTCTTTTAGAACAAACAAACAATTTCCTCATTGTGTGGCAACACTCTACGGGGATCTCTCAGTCTCTCACCACCGAGCAAAGTGATTGAAATCGGGCCCTAAGCTTCAGTCACGGGAATCGAGCCCTTTCAAGGCATCTGCTTGTTTTTTCCATGTCTAAAGTGTAGTGAGCATCCCAGCGCGCTGTGCCCGGCGCTGCACACACACACAGGCTGCGATAGTCTGACAGCCTACCTCTGAGCCCTAATGCAAGGAACAAATCACATCAGAGTTTGTGTCCCTTATAAGGAGCGCAATATGCAAACGAGAGTGAGTTTCCTGTTTAAATCTGTCCCTCTCCCTGCCCAGGCTGCACCCGGAGAGACAATCCGCAGCCCCTGGGTCTGTGCAATTACCAGCCAGTCCCCTGAGAACTTTCCCCTCCAGCACCCGGGACAATGAGACTTTGGCTCCATTTGGTTCTCATTGTAGCGGCTCTGGAAGGTATTTTCTAACCTAAATGCACTGGAGAGGCAGACAAATAGTGTATGTTTGATATTTTGATACTAATATTTCTATCGAATCTTTATCCCCAGGTGTCCGGTCCCAGGTGCAGCTGGTGGAGTCTGGAGGGGATATGAAAAAGCCCGGAGACTCTCTCCGCCTCTCCTGCAAAGTCTCCGGGTTCACCTTCAGCGGCTACACTATGTACTGGGTCCGACAGGCTCCCGGGAAGGGATTGGAGTGGGTGTCACGTATTTACGATGACGGGAGTGCTGTGTACTACGCCGACACAGTGAAAGGGCGATTCACCATCTCCAGGGACAATCCCAAGAACCTGCTGTATCTGCAAATGAGCAATTTGAAGCCTGAGGACACCGGCCGCTATTACTGTGCGAGAGACACACAGTGAAGAGAAACTACGAGTGGCTAATACAAAAACCCGATCTGCAGAATCCCCCTTCTCCCATGCGCCGCATGGGGGCAGCTGTTCCACACAGGACATAGGCACTGGGGATAGCCATGAGAAGAGACCTCTCCCTTCCCCCAGGGGAATAAGAATCTGCTTATTTTTATTTTAACCCTATAATTTTAACCCTATAATTTTTATTTTAACCCTATAATTGCCTGGCAATGTCACCCACTGCAGCACGAAATCCTGAGGGGCCTGCGGTGCAGGGGTCACTCGGCTCCTGAATAAACCCCTGTTTTCCGATTTTCAAAACAGCCGCCTCACTTTAATCACCCAACTCCCATCTGAAAATCACAGTCCAGACTCTCAGCTGGTGTCAACGGGCGGAGCCAGGGATCCAGCCCATAATATATTTCCATAATAGAATATAGTAACCAAGGAGCTACCAGTGTTGAGCCAGTCGCGTGACTGAGGGTCTAGATCGGAGCCCAGCAGGGGTCTTTGGAGGTGCTCAGGTGGAAGCAGAGCCCCACTGGTGGTGGGTCAGGGGCAGGCGATCAGAGCGTAGGGCTGGGGGCACTGCCCGGCCTCTGCTGGTCTCCTCTCGGGCTGAGGAACCGTAATCGGGACATGTAGGGACGGGAGGATATTCTACACAGGAACAGTTTTAAACCCAGGCTTTCAAAAACAACGTAACACTTATCTAGGGCAGATGTCTGGCTTGTAGCAGAAAACTGGGAGCTCTCGATTTTTTTTTTCTGGGAAACAGATAGCAACAAACACCTTGAAATTTTGGGAGGGAGGAACATTCCCTGCAGACAAACCCTGGAGTAACCCAGAGGCTCTCCCTCATGGCAAGGGTGGCAGTCGTGTCCAGCAGAGGGATGCCAGTTTGGCGGGCGGGGGGGGCGGGGTGTAGACCGAGCCTGTGCTATTCAAGGCTTTAGAAGGAAGTAGCTGAGGCAGATCCAGAGGGTGAGGGTTCCTCAAACCCTGCCCGGACTAAAATCCCGTTTAATTCTTATTTTTCCAGTAAAGGAGACTGGTCCTTCTCTCTGATCAACCCCCTCCCCCCCCCGACCCCCGAACAAAGGTTCAGATGATCCAGGCAAGCAGTTTGTGTGTTATAAAGAGGGGCACATGCAACTGAGGGTGAGTTTCCTGGTTAAATCTGTCTCCCTCTCTGCCCAGGCTGTACCCGGAGAGACAATCCGCAGCCCCTGGGTCTGTGCTGTTACCCCCCTGAGAACTCTCCCCTCACCCCAACACCAGGGAAATGAGCCTTTGGTGCCATAGAAAACCACAGGCACCTGAACCCCTGGAGAGATCGGCACCTAAGAATGGGATTCACAAAACACAGCGCAGTAGGCAGGGTACCGTGGAAGCTAGTCAATGGGAAATTCAGAGAAGTGTGCCCTAAACTCTCTCCCTCTCACAGAGACAGTCTGGGCTGCGCTGCCGTTCTCTCTGCTGGCTCTTCAGGAACGCGAACCCCGCTCTGGAATCAGGCACCGTAGCTGCCTCAGGCCTTTCTTGTGAGAACGGCACCGAGCATTGCACAAAACGGTCAGGAAAAGCCGGGTTAGGCACACAGGCAGGGTTCGGTTCTTGGTCAGATTTGAAGTAAAACATGGAGACTTTTATCTTCTCTCAGGAATAGCGGATGAGGAACCTAGGGTAAATTATAAAGATTTTTGTCATTTTATCCGGCATAAGTTAAAGTTTTTCACTGTTTGAAAATCCATTAACTTCAGTGGAGTGACCAGTGTTTTACAGCTGAGGGAGGCAGAGCAGAAAGCACCAATACAGAGCAGAGCCCTGCCTGCCTCACTCCAACCGCTCCTCTCCTTGCAATTCACGAGGGAGCTCCGGGGGGTGAAGTGAACCGCGATTGTCCAGTGTGGTGAAAGCTACCAGGAAATATTTCCCACTAGACAGAGCCCAGGTCGGTGGAGCCGCAGCTTCTGGGAAAGGGGCTGAGCCGGGGTTGAGTCCCAGCTACTCCCCAGCGCCCCGGGGCGTCATTCTGTCTCCAGGGGTGTCCCAGCCCAATGGAACCCTGTGACCCAACCCCTCCCCTGGCACTGACCTCACTTACCCGCCGTACCACAGCCCCACTACGCCTGGGCGGGGGCTCCAGGGCTGAGTCTCCCACCCCTCTACAAACTGACAGCAATCGGGCCCTGAAGTTGTGTCCTCCCCTTTCCCACCCATCCCACTATCGCTGCCCCTCGAGGAGTGGTAGAAGAATTTGTGATATATTTAATTGGTTTTTTATCATTTCATTGCAGCTCAGGCCTCACCCTTTACTAAAACCACCATGAAAACAAGGAAGAGGAGCTGACAGGGAATGTAGGTAGACGAGGTGAGAATCTATAGCAGGCTAAATAAACCCCAACTATAACAATGCAGCTACGGGCTGTATTTGCCAATGAACAGCCTCAGATCCGAGCACCCCGCTCCGTATTTCTGTGCCAGATATGGACACCGCAGGACGGTGATCCAACCTATTATAAATAGACAGAAAGAGATTTCTGCTACACCTGGATAATGGCCTTTCTGCCATCTTCCCGGTGCTCCGGTACATTATCCCTTGGGGATCAGTTAAACGAGAGGGTTTTATTTACAGAAGTGGTTTTAAAGGGAACTACAAGAGTTAGGCCATTAATTCACACTGATGCTGCACTCAATGCTTGCTGAACGCCTGACTCCCTAGGTGCCTTTGAAAATCGCACCATGAGCAAAGGGCCAGAAGTGTGAACGTGGCACTTATACACTGCTTTTAAAATGCATATCGCAGTCAGAGATTGTTTGGGGGTGAAAACTGCAGATGAGCTAAAAACTTTGTCTCTGATTTTTTTTATAAAGGAGCCTAAGAGAATTAGGTGCCAACATCCTTGGGGCTGTCAGTGGGAGTTAGAAACCTAACACCATTATCCTCCATTGAAGATGCAGGCCTACAGTTCTACTTCCGACCCCGCCTTAAAAGATAGGAGAAGTGTTTCACATGTATCTGATTTTGTTAGCCAAATGGGCTCGTTTCCCCCTGGAGCTGCCCAATTACCCCAAGGAGGCACGGGAGTCTAGAAGACGGCTTTAGGTTTTTATTGACCAGTCAGCTGAGTGTGTGCTCTCCTCGGCTAATGCCAGAGAGAGAGCCCCTTACAAGTGCAGAGCAGCCTTTTTATACCTAGCAACAAACAACTTAGCATGCATACCTTATACGTATATGCGGAAGGAACATTTCAAAGGGCATTGTATGCAGATTGAGAGAGGGGCAAGGGAATGGATACATAACAGGATGCGGTTTAACATTTTACTTGAACTTATCACCTCTTTCCTTAGCACCCCCCTTCTCTCCCCCCCTGCACTCCACTCTGAGGCATATGTTAGACTAAAATAGCAGTGCCTGTCTGTCTCACCTAGGCTGGTGGTTTGGCCACCTTGTCTTATCGCATAATCTTGCTGCACAGAGGGCTGCAGCGGGTATTTTGCAGAGACAGCCGTTGCTCCTGATATGACAGCTGGGCTTATAAGCAAATAGTTGACCTGTTGCTCTAACAATTCCAATAATCACAAGTAATTTAATTTGCTTCTCTCCTGCCAGGTAGCCAAAAATTCTTGTCTCTCAGGGCCTGATCCAGAGCCACTAAGGCCAGTCTGTTGGGATCCTGGAGATGGGCGGGCAGAGCCTGCCCACTGCTAAAGGACCTCCCCCAGCCTAAGGGGAGAGCCACAAGGTCCAGGATCTCAATTAAGTCGGGGGCCAACTACGGATATAACAGGGACGGGAGTGAGGTCACAGGGCTAAATGCAGGGAACCAGACAGGGACACCGAGCAGAGAACCCCAGACAGCGACCACTGCTCCTCCAAGGCGTCAAGGGAGCCAGCGGACGCAGCCCAGAGGAACTCTGCCCGGATGCCTGAGACCAGGGAGGAGTGGTCACAGAGCACCCCCTCATCCACCATCCTCTTCCTGGTGACTAAGGCCAGAGAGAGCATTTGCCTTGAACAAAACAGACTAGTTCAAGCCCTAGCAGTTGTCTGGGAATTGGAGGTCATCGACATCCTGTCATTATTTTGACACTGCAACGGAAGTAGAAACATGATACACTGTGCGGTGGACGCTGCATATACACAGCGCAAGGGACAGTCTGACTCCTCCCTTCTATCTGAACTCCAGTGCAGGTAATTCAGATTATAAATGGAAGGGGCTTGTGTGTTTTATAAGGAGCGGGATATGCAAATGGGGGTGACATTTCCTGTTTAAATTTGTCCCTCCCTCTGCCCAGGCTGCACCCCGAGAGACAATTCAGAGCCGTGTAATTGTGCAGTTACCAACCAATCCCCACCGTGAGAAATTCCACTTTAATCACTGGGGGAAATGGCACCTTGGATTCACTTACTTTTGCAGTAGCATCTTTGAAAGATTGTTTGGTGCGCTCAGTAATTTTGTGAAACAGGTGAATATATTATATTGTCACTCTTTTTATACTAACATCTATAACGTGCCTTTATTCCCAGCTGCCCTGTCTCAGGTCCAGCTGGTGGAGTCCGGAGGGTGTGTGAAAAAGCCCGGAGACTCTCTCCGCCTCTCCTGNGGTAGTTTATCGCCAATGGGTAAACCTGTATGCAAATCCCTGACCCAGCGGGTGCTCCTGGGTCCCAGACCAGTGCTCTGTCCTCTGGACCCACCTTCCTACCCTCACAGCGGCCATGTCCTGCCATGTGCGCTGAGCTGAGCACACGGTCTGTGGGGTGTAAAGGGGGCATCTGCCCTGAGGGGACAGCACCATGTAGTGAGCATTCACCCCCGTCATCTCTTATACCCACCCTGGGAACCCGTATGCAAATCCCTGCCCCAGGGGTTCCTGTTAAATACAAACCCCCGGTTCTCGGAGCCTCAGTCTCTCCCCAGACACAGAACTGCCTGGTCCTGCCCGAAGGGGAGTTTCCCTCATTGCATGAAAACCAGAATGAAATCTCTGTTGCTTTTCCTTTCCCTGTTCTCCACCCTCACCTGTAAGTCAGGGTAGAGTCTCCCTGGGCTGTGGGGAAGTGGGGGAATTAGGGACACGCACACACACACACATTCAGTGGCTAAATCATCCCTGGATTTCTTTCCCTTTTCCCAGGTGTTCTCTCCCAGGTGCAGCTGGTCCAGTCGGGCCCAGGAATGGTGAAACCCGGAGAGACCCTCGCACTGACCTGCGCTGTCTCGGATGTCTCCATCACTGACAGGAGCTATGATTGGAACTGGATTCGGCAGCCCCCCGGGAAAGGGCTGGAGTGGATGGGACGGGTATATCCGTATAGTAGTGGTGCCACAAACTATGCCCCATCTCTCCAAGCCCGAATCACCATCTCTGCAGACACTGCCAAGAACCAGTTCTCCCTGCAGCTCCGCTCGCTGACAGCTGCAGACACCGCCACCTATTACTGCGCCAGAGACACAGTGACACAGAGCAAAACAGCGACTGGCACAAAAAGGGGAAACGGTTTCCAAACAGCCCAGGGAGGGAGCCCACAGTCACAGGGATAGGCGAGCCCATTGAGAGAAACAGATGCACACACGGTGCACTGACTATGAACAAAACACCTAGAAATAGTTTTGTTTTGGTTTTAATCCATGCTGTATTTACCCAGTTTCTCTGGACACGCCTTAGCTTCCGCGGCCACAGAAATCGTCTCAAACTCACTATTAAAACAAAGGTATTTCTTTCATTTAATGGCTATCGGAGCGGGCAGGGAAATATTCATGGAATTAAGAGCTACAAAATAATCGCCCGGTGCGTCTGTTTGGGAGCACGTTGTTTGAAAGCAAACAGCCAACACCTCACTCTGGCTCTGTGCCTGCACCGTGCTGAGCCGGGTAAATCTCTTCCCCCTCAGCCCCTTGATAAATCTCTGTGGGTGAAATTCATCCTGGTGCCGAGAACCCGGCACAAAGACCTGACCCCTAGTGAGCCCCACCTAACCACGAAGTGCCCTTTTAATAGTTCACAGGCCTAGTCCTTTCATCTGTGCAAGACCCAACTTCTCTGTTTTTACCGCATTTCCCCTAAGATGCTGCCTTCTCTGCCTCTGTGCCCCAGATTCAGCCTCATGGAACCAACTCGTAACAAAATACAAGTTTACAGAGATCCAAACACAAGGCATAGTTCAAATTTCACAAGAATGTCTCAGTCCCACGCAGACGTTTAGCGATGAACAATCCAGCTTCTCCGCTGCTCTGTACCTTGTGGTCCATTGTTAACCTCTGCGGAGTGGATGGGGTGTGGGCCTGTTCTGATGTACAGCGTCTCCTGCACTTTCAGAACAGGGGCAGTTTCAGCTCAAATGTCTAGAGTCTGCTACAGCTGGTGCATAGAACAGGGGCAGAAGCCCAGTTTGTCAGGTGACCAGAGTCACAACATAAATAACCTGCTGATGAAGACTCCAACTCCACCAGAGACGTCCTTTGGGGCCATCTGCCTGTCCCAAGTCAGGATAAAGGAGGAGGGTTGGGCGTGGGGCTAGCAACTCCACCCCGTAAAAAATCAACTTGCTACAGAAACGCCAACAATAGAGATAACAGAGACTTTTAGCCTATAAAAAGAAGGGTCTTCAACTCAAAGACGCATGACGCTGGGGGGTGAAAGTCGTAAGGAAGCCACTAAGCCGATTACCCTTCTTGCAACCAGGAGGATTACCATCGGTACATGGAACGTGAGGACCATGTACGAGTCAAGAAAGACGGCGCAGGTCGCAGCAGAGATGAGGAGCAACAACCTGACCCTACTAGGCATTCGCGAGACAAGATGGACGCAAGCAGGACAGAGACGATTGTTGACAGGAGAGCTGTTGCTGTATTCTGGACATGAAGAGAGCGACGCACCCCACACACAGGGAGTAGGCTTCATGTTGTCCAAGCAGGCACAGAGAGCACTGATTGGTTGGGAGGCACATGGTTCCAGGATCATCACAGCATCCTTCAGAACTAAAATGAAGAGGATTAAGATGAATGTTATACAGTGATATGCTCCAACCAATAACAGTGAAGAGGGGGACAAAGACTATTTTTACAACAGACTTCAGAAAATATTAGAGATTCCCCCAGACAAAGACATCACCATCCTTAGGGGAGACTTTAATGCCAAAATTGGACCTGACAACACAGGTTATGAACAAGTCATGGGGACCCACGCACTGGGAGAGATGAGCGAGAATGGAGAGAGATTTGTGGATCTGTGTGCACTTAACAACCTTCCTTACAAGCGGATCCACAAGAGTACCTGGGTATTGCCAGCAGGCACGATAGAAAACCAGATCGATCATGTCTGTATTAGCAAGAAGTCCAGAAGATCTTTGCAGGACGTTAGAGTTAGAAGAGGAGCAGACGTAGTGTCCAACCATCACTTACTGGTGGCTAGATTGAAGCTGAAGCTGAAGAAGAACTGGATAGACGCGTCAGATAGAAGAGCGAAGTACAATGTCAGCCTTTTGAAGGATCATAAGACCAAGGAAGATTTTGGACTGCAGCTGAAGAATAAGTTTTCAGTACTACAGGATCGGTCTGAGGAAGAGGAAGACAGTGTACCCAACAGATGGCAGAAAGTGAGAGAGACACTTAGGTCAGCATGCCAGGAAGTGCTTGGAATCAAGAAATACCAGCAGAAAGAGTGGATCACAGCAGAGACCTTGACTAAGATAGAAGATAGAAAGAAGAAGAAGGCAGTAGTTAATAACAGCAGGACTAGAGTAGCAAAGGCTAAAGCGCAAGAAGAGTATGCTGAAGCCCATAGAGTGGTGAAGAGGAATATTAGGAAGGATAAGAGAGATTATGTGGATGGACTGGCAGCAGAAGCGGAGCAGGCAGCATACAACGGTAACATGAAACAGCTGTATGACATCACCAAGCGACTGTCTGGAAAGTTCAGCAAACCAGAACGTCCCGTCAAAGACAAGCAGGGAAAGTCTATAACAGAAATAGAACAAAGATGAATAGATGGGCGGAGTGCTTTGAGGAACTCCTGAATAGACCAGCACCACTAAATCCACCAGACATCAACCCAGCCAACGAAGACCTTCCAATCAACTGTGATAGACCTACCAGAGATGAGATCAGAAAAGCCA
This sequence comes from Trachemys scripta elegans, assembly GCF_013100865.1. Lineage (NCBI taxonomy): Eukaryota > Metazoa > Chordata > Testudines > Emydidae > Trachemys > Trachemys scripta. The sequence continues at coordinate 41,555,401 of NC_048309.1, forward strand.
TCACTATGATGAAGAACAGGAAGACGGCTGGACCTGACGATATTCCAGCAGAGGCGCTGAATGTAGATCTGGACGCTTCAGTGGAAATGCTGTACCCCCTCTTTGAGAAGATATGGGAAGAAGAAGTGATTCCGGCAGACTGGAAAGAGGGATACCTTATTAAAATCCCCAAGAAAGGAGACCTCAGCAATTGTGCCAACTACAGAGGAATCACACTTCTGTTGGTGCCAGGGAAGGTCTTCAACCGAGTCCTCTAAGAGAGAATGAAGGATGCCGTCGATCCACAGCTACGAGATGAGCAGGCACGTTTCCGGCAAAACAGATCATGCACGGACCAGATAGCAACGCTCCACATCATAGTCGAGCAGTCTATGGAATGGAACTCCTCGTTGTACATCAACTTTGTTGACTATGAGAAAGCATTCGATAGCGTGGATCGAGAGACTCTCTGGAAGCTCCTTCGGCACTATGGCATTCCAGCAAAGGTGTTCAACCTGATTAAGAACTTATATGATGGCATACAATGTAGAGTGATCCATGGAGGGCAAACAGCTTCCAGGTGCGAACCGGAGTCAGACAAGGATGCTTGTTGTCACCATTTCTCTTTCTCCTTGTCATTGATTGGATTATGAAGACATCCACTTATGAGAGCTGGAACGGAATCCAGTGGACGTTGTGGACCCAGCTTGATGACCTGGACTTTGGTTCGGGACTATTTAGAAAAACTGGACGTGCACAAGTCCATGGGGCCGGATGCGCTGCATCCGAGGGTGCTAAAGGAGTTGGCGGGTGAGATTGCAGAGCCATTAGCCATTATTTTTGAAAACTCATGGCGATCGGGGGAGGTCCCAGATGACTTGAAAAAGGCTAATGTAGTGCCCATCTTTAAAAAAGGGAAGAAGGAGGATCCGGGGAACTACAGGCCAGTCAGCCTCACCTCAGTCCCTGGAAAAATCATGGAGAAGGTCCTCAAGGAATCAATTATGAAACATTTAGAGGAGATGAAAGTGATCAGGAACAGTCAGCATGGATTCACCAAGGGGAAGTCGTGCCTGACTAACCTAATTGCCTTCTATGATGAGATAACTGGCTCTGTGGATGAGGGGAAAGCTGTGGATGTGTTATTCCTTGACTTTAGCAAAGCTTTTGATACGGTCTCCCACAGTATTCTTGCCGCCAAGTTAAAGAAGTATGGGCTGGATGAATGGACTGTAAGGTGGATAGATCGTCGGGCTCAACGGGTAGTGATCAATGGCTCCATGTCTAGTTGGCAGCCGGTTTCAAGCGGAGTGCCCCAAGGGTCGGTCCTGGGGCCGGTTTTGTTTAATATCTTTATTAATGATCTGGAGGATGGTGTGGACTGCACTCTCAGCAAGTTTGCAGATGACACTAAACTAGGAGGCGTGGTAGATACACTAGAGGGTAGGGATCGGATACAGAGGGACCTAGACAAATTAGAGGATTGGGCAGAAAAAAACCTGATGAGGTTCAACAAGGACAAGTGCAGAGTCCTGCACTTAGGACGGAAGAATCCCATGCACTGCTACAGACTAGGGACCGAATGGCTAGGTAGCAGTTCTGCTGAAAAGGACCTAGGGGTCACAGTGGACGAGAAGCTGGATATGAGTCAACAGTGTGCTCTTGTTGCCAAGAAGGCTAACGGCATTTTGGGCTGTATAAGTAAGGGCATTGCCAGCAGATCGAGGAACGTGATCGTTCCCCTTTATTCGACATTGGTGAGGCCTCATCTGGAATACTGTGTCCAGTTTTGGGCCCCACACTACAAGAAGGATGTGGAAAAATTGGAAAGAGTCCAATGGAGGGCAACAAAAATGATTAGGGGTCTGGAGCACATGACTTATGAGGAGAGGCTGAGGGAACTGGGATTGTTTAGTCTCCAGAAGAGAAGAATGAGGGGGGATTTGATAGCAGCCTTCAACTACCTGAAGGGGGGTTCCAAAGAGGATGGAGCTCGGCTGTTCTCAGTGGTGGCAGATGACAGAACAAGGAGCAATGGTCTCAAGTTGCAGTGGGGGAGGTCCAGGTTGGATATTAGGAAACACTATTTCACTAGGAGGGTGGTGAAGCACTGGAATGCGTTACCTAGGGAGGTGGTGGAGTCTCCTTCCTTGGAGGTTTTTAAGGCCCGGCTTGACAAAGCCCTGGCTGGGATGATTTAGTTGGGAATTGGTCCTGCTTTGAGCAGGGGGTTGGACTAGATGACCTCTTGAGGTCCCTTCCAACCCTGATATTCTATGATTCTATGAAACCTCTTAAGACACAGAAATCCAATCATGTTCTTTAAAAAGGTAATTAAAGAAAGAAAGAAAGAAAGAAAGAAAGAAAGAAAGAAAGAAAGAAAGAAAGAAAGAAAGAAAGAAAGAAAGAAATACATCTGGGAACTCAGGCTATTTCTAGATTTTAAAAGAACGACGACAAGGATTAAGCACCAAGAATAGCCCTCTTGGGGTCCAGCTTAAAGGTTACACAAGGAAACTAAAGCACCTGGGGTTAGCACAGAGGAATTCACAAGCCAAAATAAACAGATCCCTGATTGCGTCAATCTAACATTTCCTGTCTAACTTTTCTACTTCCATATCTGGGGTTCCAAATGAGTAGTTTCTAGGTATGATACTGATAATTTGTATACCTGGTCCCAAGCTTCTTACAGCATAATTGCTGCTCTGTCCCTCTGCAGGGAGAGAGCAAAAGACCCCTACACCTACCAGTTTTCCCCAATGTGAAAGGGTACAGCTTCCCTATTGGTTCCCCTGGTCAGGTGCCAACTCATTTTAAGCTTCCCTCTTAACCCCTTACAGGTAAGGCGATTAGGGTACAGCTGCTAAGGAGAATTCTATAGCTAACTGAATGGTTGGGGAGTTACACAAGGATGCTCCCCCCACCCCCCATTTATCACAGGAAGGGAGGGGTCTGTGATAAAGGACTTTCTTTGTAAAGGGGCCAGCACAAAGGCCTTTGCACCTGCTGAACCCCACCTAAGCCTTCTGTGGCTACATGACTTTTATTCTTTGTCTGTGGCAAAGCAACTTGACTCCAATATCCTTTTGATCGTTATAACCTGAAGCATAAGTTTTATGAAGCATCTTTGTAAACTCTTTCCATACTCATTCTCCAAATCATCCTGCAAAGGAACTGTTCAGTGATATAAATAATTGCTGGTATGTAACATTGGCCACGGCACTGAAGGGAAGAAAGACAGAGATTAGATAGATAGATAGATAGATCGATCACTCAACTGCTTTCATTTAGTGGTTATATATTTTCAAATTAAAAGGTACAAAGAAATGTAGTTAGTGGACTCTGTGACCCACCTGCTATTAGATTTAACAACATGATTTAGTGTCACTCCTCCTGGATCCCATCTTATATTGTCTCCACCCTCCCCCCACCCATGCAAATGAGCTCCCCGGGGCCCTGTTCATAGCCCAGTCCCGGCCGCTCACCCCGCTCAGAGCCAGCGCCGGGCTTCAGCTTCCCATCCCGCCTGGGGAACGAGCCGCCAGCCGCAGACATGACCCCCAGCCTGGCCATCGCCTTCCTCCTGCTGCTCCCAGCGGGTACGGGCGGGACCTGCGCTGGTGCTGGGCGCCCGGTACCGCGTGTTCCCTAATAACTGCACCTCTCCGAATCACTGCAATATTTCCTCTTTATTTCCCCCTCTGCAGGTGTCTATTCCCAGATCAGTCTGGTGGAGTCCGGTGGGGGAATCAAGAAGCCCGGGGAGACCCTCAAACTGACCTGCACCGTGTCCGGATTCTCTCTCACTAGCTACGCAGTGCACTGGGCCCGCCAGCCAGCGGGGAAAGGGCTGGAATGGATGGGAGTTATCTGGAGTGGTGGAAGCAATAACTATAATGATGCTCTCAAAAATCGCCTCACCATCACCAGAGACACCTCCAAAAGCCAAGTGTACCTGCAACTGACCGGCCTACAGCCTGCAGACACCTCCATGTATTACTGTGCCGGAGACACACAGTGAGCGGGAACCTATCAGAGCCAGCACTAAAACTAACCGTGCAGAGAACCAGCCTTCCTGTGTGAGCTGTCGAGAGCAGCAGCTGCCAGCACCGCGGTCTCGCTGCTTGATTAGCCTTTTGCTTCATGCAGATTCCTCAGCAAGTTACAAGCGCTTGTGAGTTAAACTCCATATTACCCGAAATCACCCAGTGAATCAGAAACACCAAGACTGGGAATGGAACCCAGGCGTCCTGACTCCCAGGGCCCTGCTCTACCAATTTGTCTATTGTGCTAACAAGTGGAAGGAAAGACCCCAGAAATATTGATACCTACACTCACGCTATAGCAACTAGATTATTCTTCCCTCCCATGGCTGGGATAATAAACAAGGCATCTTTATACCGGTGCCCGCTGCAGACACTAGAGCCTGACTATCATATGAGAGCCAGGAACAGAGCTCAGACCTTCTGTTTCATGGAGAACAAAGTCTAAATCATTGGTTCAAGGGCACGTGGACAGAAAGAAAAAAGCCAACACCTCACTCTGGAGTCTGGCCCTGTGCCTGCAAGGAGTTGAGGGGGCTAAATCTCTCCCCCCTCAGGACACTGATAAATCTGTGCCAGGGCCGGCTCGGGTTTTTTGCCGTCCCAAGCAAAAAACAAAACAAAACAAAAAAAAACTCTGAGAGCGCAACTGCTGAAGCAAAAAAAACAAAAAACCTCCTGGCATGCCGCCCCTGGAATTCCGGGTCCCTCAGTCCCTCTCTTCCTTTGCGCTGCCACCAAAGTGCCGCTGAAGAGGAAGAGAGGGAGTGCTGGGAACAGAGCCCGGGGCTGGACCAGACAAACTTCTGCAGGGTCTAGTTCTCGTTAAGATCTTGCCATCCTTACTAATGGGACTGACCCCACTGGCTCCGGTGGAACACTTTGTGGGGTAAGGATTACTCAGGCTAGGAAGGGTTTGCAGGGCCACTCTCAAAATCCCAATGGAGTTGAAATCAAGAACCTCTCCGAGCGCAGACCTCACTGTCTCCAATCAGGCTTGCCTCTCTGGGCTCGAATCCATGTAGGGTTTAAACAGAAATCGGTACCGTTTCCAAGCTAACCAGTTTGCATCACACTCAGGAGCCCTCAATCCTGAATTTCGGGGGTGTGCAAGGGGCCAGCACATCTGGAAAGAGGAGAGCACATAGGGGCTAGCACAGACGTGTCAGCCAATGCAGGGTCCCTTCACTGGGATACCTTGTAACCGCAATGGTTTATAACAGAGATCGGCAACCGTTGGCACGCGGCTCGCCAGGGTAAGCCCCCTGGCTGGCCGGGCCGGTTTGGTTACCTGCTGCATCTGCAGGTTCCGCCAATCGCGGTTCCCACTCACCACAGTTCGCCGCTCCTGGCCAATGGGGGCGGCGCGAAGCGGCGCAGGCCAAGGGCTGTGCTGGACGCCGCCCCCATTGGCCTTAGCAGCATCATCGGCCAAACCTGCAGACCCAGCAGGTAAACAAACTGGCCCGGCCAACCAGGGTGCTTACCCTGGGGAGCCGCATGCCAAAGGTTGCCAATCCCTGTAAAGTTTATAATGTAAGAACACAGTCAGGCACCTGAGGGGAGAGATCAAACAGCTGGTTTATGGCTCTCCAGAGTGAAGTTCAGCGTGACAGCTAGATCCCACGTGCATCGACCCTGTCCTCTAAGCGAACATGGACTGGAGCTTGGCAAGGCTAACACAGAGTTCAGGATTTTTCACACTCGTGTGTCTGGTTGGAGAGAGAGATTCCAGACCGGGCGCTCCTAGGGAAACCTAGGGGGACCTGTCTGTACAGATAGGCAGCGTACACAGAGGATCAGGCTGATGCATCCAGCCCCATTTCCACCCCACCATCACCGCTGGAGCCCAATCCCCCAATCGCTCTGTATGACTGCAGCAGGCTGCCCTAGCCAAAGGCACCTGATCTGACAGAGCAGTGTCAAAGGAAGACATGACTCTGAAGAAACAGTGACTGGCCAGAGGGACAGGGCGTAAGGACACGTTTCCAGGAGCGGCAATCTCCTCTCTCTGTGTCTCTGTATTTCTGCAGCACCCCGATGCTTCCACCCAGGCAGCTTTGGGAGAAGCAAAGACTCCCGTGAACGTAACTGTCAGACTCAAACACACTCCTAACAAAGGCGACACCAGACGCCATCCCGGGCTCATTCCGTGCTACTCTGGACACCACGAGACGAGTCAAGGCCAGGCTAACTCCCCCCGCGTGTTCTTTGCTTGTCTGAGAACCAAGCGCTTTCCCGAGCTGCTGCCCGTGGTGCTGGCTTGCAACCAGGGACCCACACGTGCTCCCTCCTGAACACAGCCCCTCTGCCCAGCCGCGGCCCAGAGAGATGGACAAGTGCTGCCCTTGTCACAGGAAAGACGCGAGGCGCTGGGTTGCCTGACAATTGGCTTCTCTCCCTCTCCTGTGCGGGCACATCCACACGAATACAAGATCTGCCAGGGGCACGTGCTTTGCAGGGCTGCATGGAAAGGCGCAGGGCTGGAGCCTACGCCCCCGGGGCAGTCAATGGGAGTTTTCCCCACTGATTCCAGACCTCTGTGACGTAGTTTGCTTCAGCTGTCAGTGGCTGAAACTGGGGCTGAAGGCAGGACTGGGGCCTCCCCTCTGTGACTGCGGCTGGAGCCAGAGCTGGAACCGGGACCTTCACTCCCCTGTCCTGCAACTGGACCTGACTTTGCAACCAGAATCTGCGCCCCTGGCCCTGGGGCTTCTACTGGGGGCTGGAGCCGGGGCCATGAGTCCTGGCCCTGTGGCTTGTGGTGTGGGCTGCAGCAGGGGTCGTACAACCCCTCTTGCAGCTTCCTAGGGCCCCCTCTCATGCCTCTGGTCGGGGCTGTGCACCTGTGTCTGTTGTCGTCGTCGTCTTCCCCCCCTTCCCCCGCCCAATGTGTCCTGATATTTCACTCTTGCGATCTGATCACCCTATACGAAAGTGTCAGGAGGACCCCAGCGCCCTGTGCCCGGCGCTGCACAGACACACAGGACGGGACAGTCTGACTCCCGCACCGGAGCCCTAGGGCGAGTCAGTCAGATCACTGGCAGCAGGAGTGTGTGTCTCTTATAAGAAGGGAAATATGCAAATGAGGGAGACAGTTTCCTGTTTAAATCTGTGCCTCTCTCTGCCCAGGCTGCACCCGGAGACACAATCCACAGCCCCTGGGTCTGTGCAGTGACCAGCCAGTCCCCTGAGAACTTTCCCTCCAGCACCAGAGAAAATGGGATTTTTCCTCCTTGTAATTTTCGCTGTAGCAGCTTTGGAAGGTATTTTCCTCCTCTGAATAACCGGCAGAGTTAGAAGACTATTGTGTTACCGCTGTTTTTATACCGATATTAATGGCCTGTCTTTATTCTCAGGTGTCCGGTCCCAAGCGCTGGTGGAGTCTGGAGGGGATGTGAAAAAGCCCGGAGACTCTCTCCGCCTCTCCTGCAAAGCCTCCGGGTTCGACTTCAGCAGTGCCTACATGAACTGGGTCCGTCAGGCTCCTGGCAAGGGACTAGAATGGGTCGCTCAAATATACCCCGGTGGGAGTACTACATACTACCTTGATTCAGTGAAAGGCCGATTCACCATCTCCAGGGATGATTCCAAGAGTGAGCTGTACCTGCAAATGACCGGCCTGAAGCCCGAGGACACCGCCCGCTATTACTGTGCGAGACACACAGTGAAACGAAACCGGTTTGTGCTCATACAAAAACCCAGGCTGCGGAATCGCCCTTCTCCCAGCAGCCGTGCGGGGGCAGCAGTGACACACACACACACACACACACACATGGCTTCGGGCTCAGACAGGAGACCCAGCAACTGGGTGAATGTAACACAAACCTCCCCTCAGTTTTAACCCTTCCATTCCCGGGCAACGTGACTCTCCTTCCTGCCCAGAGCCCTGCAGGGCCTGCGGTGCAATGATCCCTCGCTTCATCTGTGAACTCCAATCCGGAGTGAGTCCTGTTCTGAGTCGCTCTCCCCTCGCAGACCTGGCACGTTGGCTCTCCCGGGCCCGTCTCTGTGTCAGACTCACAGGACAGCGTCTGTCAGTGTAAAGGGGACAAGTGCATTGGGGTTTGCATCACAGGCAACGGATGGAGCGAATTCCTCATGGGGCCAAATCCTCTGCTAGTGTAAAGTCACCACAACGGCTTCCACTAGACTCAAGTTACTCCTGATTTACACCAGGGAGGCTCTGGCCCTTTCAGCAAACTGGGATGGTTAGCGCATTAATGCAGCGGAAGGTGATTAGTTCATTATGACTGATGTGGGACCCCTCACCGGGGCTTCTCCACCCTTCACAAGCGGTTATTGCCTTTATCCCCACAACGCCACCGGGAGCCCAGGAACTATCACAGCCCCTGGTTCAGAGAGGGGAGACTGAGGCACAGAGAGATGGAGGCTGGGATATGCAAATGGGCCATTCAGAGTCCGGGCGGGGCTGTGGGGCAGAGATCACCCAGCGCCTGAATAAACCCCACTCCGCTGAGCAGGGCCAGCTCTAGCATTTTTGCGGCCCCAAGCAAAAAAAAAATTTGGGGCTGCCCCCTACCCTTTTTTTGGCTTTTACACATTTGCACTTGCTAATTTTTTGTTATTGTTTTGTTTTGTTTTGTTTTGTTTTGTTTTTCTGCGTGCGGTACTCAGGGCCGGTGCAAGGAAGTTTTGCACCCTAGGCGAAACTTCCACCTTGCGCCACCCCTGACACCCAGCTAACTCCACCCCCGGTCCCCGCACGGCAGCCAATCACGCCCCCATGCCCCTCCACCAGAGGAGACCCCCCCCCGGCAGCTAACCCCACCCGCCATCCCCCCCCCCCCGGGGAGCCCCCCCTGCAGCTAACCCCACCAGGGGAGCCCCCCTTCCATGGCAGCTAACCCCGCCCGCCACAGCAGCTATCCCCACCCGAGGAGCCCGCCCCGGCTCACCTCTGCTCTGTCTCCTCCCCTGAGCACGCCGGCTCCGCTGTAATTCTCCTCCGCTCCCAGGCTTGCGGGGCCAATTGGAGGAGAATTAAAGCGGAGGCTGTGTGCTCAGCAGAGGAGGCAGAGTGGAGGTGAACTGGGGCGGGGAGCGGTTTCCCCCCGTTACTGTGGGCAGCCCTCCCCACGCCCCCACGCCCCAGCTCACCTTCACTCCACCTCCTCGCCTGAGTGGGCTTTTAGGTGCCCTCAACCACTAGGCACCCTAGGCGGCCGCCTAGTTCGCCGAGTGGTTGCACTGGCCCTGCTCCCAATGCATCTGCAAATGCTGCAAATGTGGCCACGCCCGTGCGCTGGCAGCTGTCAGTGTGGACAGACTGCAGCGCTTTCCCTACTCAGCTGTACGAAGGCAGGTTTAACTCACAGAGCTGTACAGCTGCAAGTGTAGCCATACCCTCACTTCTACTGACCCTGCCCGTACATTGCATGTTCTGCTTTTAATCGCCCCGCCCATTTCCCACTAGCCCCTGCTCCGCTGGAGAGACACCCAGTGACGTCAGCAGGCTTCGGATCACACCCTGTGACATGAAGGACACTGGACAGAGGTCTCCCTGGTATTTTTCCCCCCACTGGGTGAAACCCGCATGCTACTGCCTGTCCCAGCAGATTCTCCTGAGTCCCTCTCCTCTGGACTCTCCAACCCAGCCTCTCACAGCCACCACCTCCCATTCTAGGTGCGCTGAGCTGCGCACACTGTCTCTCTGGGGTGTTAAGGGGACACCTATTGATACCAAACAGCTCTGTGTTTTGGGGGAACCAGGGGGCAGTCTCTGGGCTGTCTGACTCTTGAGGGACACCATCCGTCTCTGCTTGAAGCAAGAGGGATCAGAGAAAAGGCTTGCAGAGAGCAGTGAAGGGTATTGGGAGACACACCTAGACCCCGCCTGACAAGGGTGACAAGATTAAGACATCTCCATTGTTGTTTCTCTACAAAACCCCCTACCTATGTTCAAGTAAGTGTTCTGATCCAAGCTTAGATCTAAGCTCTGCATCAGTTCCAAGGGGACTCCATCTCCTGACTGATGGTGCTGGGGGCTCTGCCTGTCTCCTGCCCACAGGACCCTGAGCTACCACCATCACCTGGGAACCCTGACCAGTTCAAGCTTCAGGGAGCGGTGAGATCCTCTTCTTTCTCTCTCTCTGTTTTCCCTGCTACCTTAGGTATTAACCTTTGATAATGTCTGTTCTGTTGGTTTAGCCTCCTTGTGTAATTATCACTTTATTCAATAAATAACTTCTATGGTTTAGCTGGTTGCTTCTCTCTCTCTTGCTGAACTTCACTCTTTTGTGTTTTTAGTTTCCCCCATTCACTCTACAGCAACGCTTCTTTTACCTAAGCTAAAGATCCCTGCAGCGCCCAAAATACTGTGGGGTTTGCTCATCAGGTAGGTTACTGCCAGTACAATTGTGTTGTGAGATTGGGGATAGGGATGTCCTGAATCTGGGAAACATAAGGGTGGCAGCTTGAAAGTGCTGCTTGACCCAGTCCACGGAGCCCAGGGACATATAAAGGGTTAGCTTGAAAGTGCTGATTGACCCGGTCCTCTCAGACTTGCTCTGTTAGTGTGTGTGTGTGGGGGGGAGGGCCTGGAAGAACCCAGTCCTGGGGAACCTAGGTCCTGCAGGATAGCTCCATTGGGAGGGGACTTGCAGAAGGGAGAAGTAGAGCTCCATATGAAAACACACATGACACAAGCAGTACATTGATAGAATTACAGACACCCCCCACCCCAAAGAGTAACCCGAATAAATGAACATACGCCAAAGTAAATGGGCAAATCTGGTAACAAATTGGTGGAGATACGTGGGCAGCACATGACCCTAATCACATGGTAATTGTTGAGTAGTTGCTGTGGAGTGGGGAAACTGAGGCACAGACGTGAGTAAACTTTCTTTTTTTTTTCTTTTCCAGACCATGCTCCTTTAGCAAGGAATCTCTCTCATAGACTATTTGGTAACCTTCTGTTAAGGAATTGTGCTGAGAATTCCTGTAGAACTGCAATAAGGAAGTAGAGATGGCTGAAAAAGACCTTTCTGCTGCTCGCTTGAGACAGGAGAACGCCAGCAGGTTAGAGAGATGGGTAATGAAGAAGGGGAAATGCCCCTGGGAAAGGGGGTGTTTTCAGGGTGAGAATCCCCTGACTGAAGCTAGTCTGAGCTTGGAACAATATGGCACAACCGTTAAGCCAGGCGGTAGTGCAAAGGATGCAGCTGCTGCATGGGCATTATTTGATGCATGTCTGGACATGGTTGAAATGGTAAAGAGAGGGCAGGAATCAGAGCTGGAGAAAAAGCAGTTACAACAGCGTTTGAACAAGTGTGAGACAGACGGGTGTGAGTTGATAGCAGAAAAGCTCAGAATGGTGACTGTACTCAGAGATATACAAGAGGAGAGAGACAAGGCCAGCAGGACTGCAGAACAGTAGAGGAAAGGGTTAACACACACAAAAGTTCTGTTAGAAGAAGCAAGAGCAGCAACTCCCTTCTTGGCAGAAGAGAACAGGGCAGCGAAGGCAGCAGCCGACCATCAGGAGTGTGAGGCAAAGATTAGTAACTTGCGTGCCCAACTTAGTGCCCATAAGGGGGTGGTAGCAGCTGTAAGGTTGAGAGAGGATTGTGATTTAGAGCCCCCTGGGAAAACAAAGATACCCCCTGATGCTGTCCCCCAAAAAAACATTTAACCCCGATTGGCCACACAAGTATAATGATGCCCCTATTTCCACAAGGGAGGTTAAGCGCATAGTTGCAGGAGCTGATCTTCCCACAACAGAGCTGGTTACGGATGTAGTAAGGTGATCTCCTAGTCAAGCCAAGGCTATTGCTGAGAGACTGGGGCCACTGAACCGTGACACAGCCGTTGCATGGCTGGCCCGGGTTTGGCAAATGTACCCCTCTGCTGATGGCATGGACTTAACCCAACTGGCTCAGTTATGCGCCTCTCATTGTGATACAGATGCTCTAGACATAGGCATAGGTTCTTGGGAGCGGACTGCCCCTGCACCCCGGGAATGGATGATAAGTGCTCTTAAAATATTACTGCCTGCGTCTTCCCTTAAGAAACTGTATATAATGGAAGAGCAGAAACCAGGAGAGGCCCCAGAAGCTTACCTAATTGGAAAGAAAATGCTGGCAGCCCTCTCTGATTCATTACCCCAGACAGAGGAGAATGGGATTATCACTTTCCAGTATCAGGGACAGGAATTAGTACAGCGCACTTATGAACATCTAACCTGGAGTGAACTAGTGGCAAAAATCAAACAGGCAGGAGATTTGCTGAGAGAAACTCATTTCTTAAAAAGACAAGTCAGCAAAAAGACTATCTCAGAGCCTGGGCAGGCTATCACGTTTACAAATAATGGTCCTCACTCTGCCAGGCACCCTCCCAATCGTAATTCCCCCACCTCCCACAACCCTGGGCAGCGCCAACCCAAGGAGACCCTTAGGAACATGATTTGGAAGGAGCTGGTGAATTTAGTGGAGGATATGGGAAAATATGATCGCCAGCCTCTCAGCATCCTGATTCATGCTTTGTCTCAGGTCATGCGGAGAACAGAGTTAATGCAGGGAGCTCCCCCACAACCCACTGCCCTGGTACGGAGTCCATCCTGCACGTCCACTCCCTGTCAAAGCCAGATCCCTGCCCCCTCTTCTGAGTGGAGGCTCTGGGAGTCTGACGATTAGTAGGGGTGCCCGTTCCCCACGGGCCTCCCCAGCTGATCACAAGACATCAGGGCGACGTATGGAGGAGACCCACTGTGAGGGCTACAGTGGGGAACCCAGGGATGTTAGCCCAATTGCTAGCAAATATGGATATGTCAGTTGTCTCAGAAGTCATTCTGGACTCAGCTGAAACCCAGAAAGATGCTCAGAAAGATGTGTCTGTAGAGCAACCCCTAGCTGAAAAGAGAAAGGACAAAATTTCTGGGGGAAATGAACTGTTGCCTAATAGTGCTCCGAAGGAGTAAAACCTCATGGTAGCTTTTGCAAGCAGTTTGCTGCAACTGAAGGGTGTGGAAGTGGGTTGATGGAGTTAGCTCNTCTGCCTGACACCTCCACACCTGTTCACTGGAACCCCACAGACACCTTATCCCTACCCCCTGTCCTCCCACTGCCATTCCCACCTCACAGAGACCTTATCCCTACCCCCTGTCCTCCCACTGCCATTCCCACCTCACAGAGACCCTCACAGCAGGGCTTATTCCCCTGCCCTCTGTATCTACCCCTACCAGAGGCGGCAGGTTTGTATAATTTTTGGTGGTGCCCAGAACACGTCTAAGTCCTGCCCCTTACACCCGCCCACACACACCTGCCTTGTAAGCCAGTATACAGTAACTCCTCACTTAAAAAGCAACAGAGGGTCCTGTGGCACCTTTAAGACTTTCACAGACCTTGGGAGGCAGGCCAGTCCTCGCCCACAGACAACCCACCAACCTTAACCATATTCTCACCAGCAACCACGCACCGCACCATAACAACTCTAACTCAGGAACCAACCCATGCAACAAACCTCGATGCCAACTCTGCCCACATATCTACACCAGCAACACCATCACTGGACCTAACCAGATCAGCTACAACATCACCGGCTCATTCACCTGCACGTCCACCAATGTTATATATGCCATCATGTGCCAGCAATGCCCCTCTGCTATGTACATTGGCCAAACTGGACAGTCACTACGCAAGAGGATAAATGGACACAAGTCAGATATCAGGAATGGCAATATACAAAAACCTGCAGGAGAACACTTCAGTCTCCCTGGCCACACAATAGCAGATGTAAAGGTAGCCATCTTACAGCAAAAAAACTTCAGGACCAGACTCCAAAGAGAAACTGCTGAGCTCCAGTTCATTTGCAAATTTGACACCATCAGCTCAGGATTAAACAGACTGTGAATGGCTATCCAACTACAGAAGCAGTTTCTCCTCCCTTTGGTGTTCACACCTCAACTGCTAGCAGAGCACCTCACCCTCCCTGATTGAACTAACCTCGTTATCTCCATACTGATTTATACCTGCCTCTGGAAATTTCCATTACTTGCATCTGATGAAGTGGGCATTCACCCACGAAAGCTTATGCTCCAATACTTCTGTTAGTCTTAAAGGTGCCACAGGACCCTCTGTTGCTTTTTACAGATTCAGACTAACACAGCTACCCCTCTGATACTCCTCACTTAAAGTTGTCCTGGTTATCGTTGTTTTGTTGTTATGTTGCTGATCAATTAGAGAAGTGGCTCTCAAACTTTTTTCCCGTGGACCACTTGAAAATTGCTGAGGGTCTTGGTGGACCACTTAATGATCTTTCAAAATGTTGTCCATACCATTAGCTAACTATTGTAAAGCGCTTTGGATAAAAGTGCTATATTAAAAAACCCTAACTAATAATTAACGTTTTTTATTCTACACATAAAAGCACACAACTCATATTTTAATATCAGTAGTCTTAGCCTTTCTAATGTGATGGATGTGCCCACTCTCCCCGCCGCAGCAGCCCCCAAGCTGGGACTGAGAAGAAGGAGGGTTCTCTCTCTCTCTCCCCCATCGCAGTAGCCCCTGAGGTCTGGCTGGAAAGGTGGGGGATCTCTCCCCTGCCACAGCAGCCACAGAGCTGAAGCTGGGAAGGAAGGGGGTCTCTCCCCTGCAGCCGCAGCCCTGAGCATCTTTCTCTGGCTGCCGTAGCCCTGCACATCCCAAATTCCCCCCACCCCCTCTTCTCACACCACTGCCCCCTCCTACCTACTCCTATTCCCCCCAAGGCCACCACCTCACATTACATGTGCATCTTCTCCAGGGTCCAGGCACCTAATTAGTGGAGTCATGCTTGCACAGCTCCACTAATTAGGTGGGTGGCCCTTCATTCTCTCATGTGCATCCGCCCAGGAGTGCACCTTAGAGGGAACTATCCGTGAACCACCTGAATGGAGCTCTCAACAGCCCTGGGAAGTAGGGCAATTCTACTATCCCCATTTTATAAATGGGCAAACTGAGGCACAGAGAAAAAAAACTTTTGAAGTGATAATCAAGCTAGCCCAGTACAGACAGTTTGATAAGAAGTGTGAGAATACTTACAAGGGGAGATAGATTCAATGTTTGTAATGGCTCAGCCATTCCCAGTCCTTAAACTTCAAAAACAGACTCCAAGGAGAGACTGCTGAGCTAGAATTGATATGCAAACTAGACACAATCAACTCCGGTTTGAATAAGGACTGGGAATGGCTGAGCCATTACAAACATTGAATCTATCTCCCCTTGTAAGTATTCTCACACTTCTTATCAAACTGTCTGTACTGGGCTAGCTTGATTATCACTTCAAAAGTTTTTTTTCTCTTAATTAATTGGCCTCTCAGAGTTGGTAAGACAACTCCCACCTGTTTATGCTCTCTGTATGTGTGTATATATATCTCCTCAATATATGTTCCATTCTATATGCATCCGAAGAAGTGGGCTGTAGTCCATGAAAGCTTATGCTCTAATAAATTTGTTAGTCTCTAAGGTGCCACAAGTACTCCTGTTCTTCTTTTTGAGGAAGAATAGATAGAAATATTTGTGGGAAACATTTGGCGATCCCATGGGGGACTGGGAGATATAGGAAGGCTGCGAAAGATGCCAGCAGGGCCTAGAATCCTATGTCAAGGTTTCACGGTGGTGCCTTGCCTCTTTGCTTTCTGGAAGGGAGGAGAAGTCAGCAGCCCTTGACTTAGTCCAGAAATAAAGCCCTGGAAACTTGAGCTTCAATTTCCTGAGGAGCCTAAGGGTGGGAGATGCCTACCTTTGCATAGGGAGTGTCTAAATCCCTTCTAGCTCTTTGAAAATTCCAGCCTCTGAAGCCAACCTGGACAGTTGAAAACTGAATCCTGAGATTTATAGATTTCAAAGCCAGAAGGAACCATTAAAATAATCTAGTCTGACCTTCTGCACAGCAAAGTCTCTTCCTGGCAAATTATTTGAATGATATAAATGATTTAAGAAGAGCCAGACTGGGTCAGACCAAAGGTCCATCTAGCCCAAAGGTCCATCTAGTATCCTGTCTCCCAACAGTGGCCAATGCCAGGTGCCCCAGAGGGAATGAACAGAACAGGTAATCACTGAGTGATCCATCTGCTGTCGCCCATTCCCAGCTTCTGGCAAACAGAGGCCAGGGACACCATCCCTGTTCTTCCTGGCTAATAGCCATTGATGGACCTGTCCTCCATGAACTTATCTAGTTCTTTTTTTAACTCTGTTGTAGTCTTTGCCTTCACAACATCCTCTGGCAGAGCTCCACAGGTTGACTATGTGGTTGTGTGAAGAAATACTGCCTTTTGTTTGTTTTAAAGCTGCTGTTTATTAATTTAATTGGGTAACCCCTAGTTCTTGTGTTATGAGAAGGAATAAATAACACTTCCTTATTTACTTTCTCCACACCAGTCATGATTTTAGAGACCTTTATCAAATCCCCCCTTAGTCATCTCTTTTCCAAGCTGAAAAGTCAGCACAGGCCAGAGAACCTTACCCAGCGACTCCCATGTCAAACCCATAACTTGTGGTCGAGTTAGAGCATATGATGAATCGACAGACAGCAGAATTTCATGGGGATGGGGCTGACGGTTATTTTATAGTCATCCTAATGCAAATGTGAGTTCCTGTTTCTCTCTTAAAGACTGGCTGGAACAGTTTCTGTCTGAAGAAGGCTACCCACTGCTATTGCCTTCTCCCTCTGCCAAATATTTTGCTGTTGTTCGTATACAGCACAATGTGTACCTTCATTTGTCTCTCCATACTGCTGAGCTGCGTTGGGGGTAGGGAGAGTTGTCTGGCACCTGGAGAAAAGTCTCTTCCTGGCAAATGATTTGAATGATATAAATGATTTATGAACTACAACACCCGAGTGGCGACAGCACGTTGAGCTCCACTAGGGTCTTCAAGGGTACGTCTACACAGCATTTTGGAGTAAGCCTTCCAGTCTGGCTCCACAAACTGCCTGGGGGAGAGTGGGCTTCAAAGACTCAGCTCCGGCCCACGCTGCACCTACAAAGTGCTGTTTATGCAGCGATTTTTACAGAGCTAGTGTGAACCTGGCAAGTCCTAGTCTGTAGATCTGGGCTGGGAAGCTCACTCCAAAATGCTGTGTAGATCGACCCTTAATGGATTTTCTTTAAGGAAACTTTTTTTCTGGCTTTTTTCTAGCCACATATTCACATGAACGAGCTATCCGTCCTTCTGCAGTCTCTCTCTGAAATCTTCTAAAATATCTATCTTGCTATCACTGCTTCTGCAGTGTCTGTCTACCTACAAAACATATCTTTATACCTTCAGTTATCCAGAGCCAAGTGTCCCTGATTCAACCAATTGCAGAAGTTAGAAGGCCGGGAGAGTCCCTGAAGCTGACTTGCAAGTTTTCTGGCTTCAATTTCACCAAATATTGGATGCAATGGGTCCGGCAAGCCGGTGAGATTGGACTGACCTGGATCGGAGAGGTCAGCACAAATGGGGTCTCAACGAACGTGCTGCAGTCTCTTCGGCCGCGGTTCAGTATCACGAGGGATAACACCAACAACATGGTTCACTTAGAAATGAGGAACTTGCAGGCGGATGACAGTGCAACGTATTACTGTGCTGCCCACTGTATCGCAGGCTCGGACAATAACCCAGAGGCTAATGTCACTCAATCCACAGCAACATCCTCAGCATTAGAAGCAGGAGCTTCTGTTATTGAGCCGTAAGCCTGGGCCAAGGAGCGCTGAGTCAGTGGGAGTCTCTCTCTTGAGTTCATTGGTCCCTGACTCAGATCCATTATGTTCGTAGATTTTTAAGACCAGAAGGAACCATTAGTTCATCCAGTCTGATCTTCTCCATAACCCAGGCCAAAGAATTTCATCCAATTGCCTCTGGACTGAGCCCAGTAATTTGTGTTTGACTAAAGTATCTTCCAGAAAGGCATCCTCTCTTGATCGGAAGACCTTGAGAGATGGAGAATCTGCCATTTCCTTGTTGCAAAAGTTAATCATCCTCCCTGTCAACAATGTGGATTTCTACTTGGAATGTCTGGCTTTAAATTCCAGTTATTGGTTCTTATGTCTTTATCCAGAATGTTAAAAGATCCCTTTAGCTCCTGATATTTTCTCCCCGTGAATATATTTAGCTTGAAACATCAGCAGTCTCTTACCACTCATAAAATGGATCCAGTGAACAGGGTACTGGAATATGAGTTGGCTTGGCAGAGTTCAATTTTTATTTTGCTATAATTTCAGATAATATTTATTTTAAGTTTTTTTTAATTTTTATCTAAATTTTCACAGTTGGGGAATTGGACACATTCAATAATGGTAGATGTCGAGATTTAAAAAGTTAAAGTGTTAAACACAAATGGTCAACATCATGTCAAAATATACAATGTAAATATTCTTAAATCAAACTAAGTTCACAAGCAGCATTTCTCTTACTTTGTCTATCTGTAAATTTCAACTATTATCAATGGAAATATTTTTGGTCTGTGTGTGTACGGTGAAATCACATTTACTGATAAAAGTCTAATACTTCCAAACGTAGCTAGGAGGCAGGAGAATTGACGTCTATTCTTGTCTCTGCCGTGCATGGGCTGTGTGATCTTGGGAAACTCATCGAAACGCACGGCAGGAAGGGACCTCTTGGGTCATTGGATCCAGTTCTTTCTCTCCCAGGCAATCCTGTCACATAACCCGGCTCATCAATTCATCAAGCTCCATCTTAAAACGACTTAGTTATTTTGGCCCCACTATCTCTAGTGGGAGGCTGGGCTAGACCCTCACCCCTTCAAAGGTTAGAATCTTTATTTCCCACTGAAATGTGTCCATGATCAGTTTCTCTCCATTTGTTCTTTGTGCCAACATTATCCTTTAGCCTTAATAGTTCTTCTCCCTCCTCGGTGTTGACCCCCACCTCTTGATCTATTCATAAGCCACTGAACTTCTGATTTCCCTCCCATCCCTTGTCTATTCACAGCATAAACACTTTGGGAAAGGGAATATCTAGGTATATATTAGTGCCTAGGTACAGGGGGTCCCGTTTCTATTAGGCCCCTAGGTGCTACCATAATTCAAACTAATTCTGTGGGACAAAGCCAGACCTTCTGTCCATGTGAATTATGCTAACATTTCCGTGGTGAAATCTACTATACCTCTTCCTATGGCCCTTGTTAGTTATTCACCAGGATTATGCAGTTCCTACATGGGGGTCAGCCTCAGATGTTGAGAGGAGGGTGTAAGAACCACGCCATAGGCAGATGTGGTATAATCTGTCACTAAGTAGGTCTCATCCTGGTGTCTAATAACTAGAGATTAAGCAAGAGGCTTAACAGCCCTTCCAGAGTTTCTGTTGCCATTAAGTCTGATTATTCTGGACACTTCTCTGCTTTAAGAGTTCAAGGCTGCAGTTTATGCACTGGTCTGAGAGCCAGGGGAATCCAGGTTCATTTACAAAACTCTAGTCTGACAGATACCATGCGTGGTCTTAGACGAATCATCTGTGCCTTGGCTTCACCCATCTGCTGAAGGGGGAGAGGAGTTGATATTTGCAGCACTGCCTCAAAGATCTCTTTGTGCAGGACAAAAGTGAAACGATACATTCCCTGCACAGAAAATTTTGCTACGTCACATCTAATCTAGTGCTTTCCAGAGTGCATCAGAGAAACTCCACCCTGTCACACTCTGTGACTTTTAAGGTTACACCATTACCCATATGCAAATGAGGTAGGGCCATTTCCTCTTTAAAGCCTCAGTGGGAACTGTCACCAGCAAAAGGAATTTGCTTCCTTTTCCTCCTCAGACGCTCTTTTGTCCAAGCAACCATGACCCCTTTGCTAAGCTTCCTCTTCTTAGCAGCAGTGTTATCAGGTAAGAATGAGCAAAGGCATCTTATGTGGTTTGGAGTCAGACTTTCAAAGCTGCCCAAGGATTGAAACACTCCATTCCCATTCAAATTAGTGGGAATTGGTATTCAAATCCCCTAGGAGACATAGAAATAGCATTAGCAAAAGTAATAGTAGTGGAATTAGTATTAACTTTGACCTTACAGTTGATATTAGAACAGTAATATTTCAAAGAGCCAGATGGGACTGGTCTCTTGTGATAGGCCCTGTACAAAGCGAGATGTAATCGCTGTTCTGAACTGCCTGGCTTTAGATTTTCAAAGCTGCCTGGGGGGTTGGCCCCACATTCCCATTTATATGAGTGGGAATTGGACAACCGTATGCACTGGCTGGCATTGAAAATCTCACCTTGACTAGACAAGGCAGACTAAGGGTGGGTGTCTGGCAGTGTGGGGGGAAATGTGGGGCAGCTAAAGGACTCATTAATTCTTGCTCTTTATCAGCAGGTGTCTGGTCCCAAATCNGGAAGAGCAGTGGGATCACGTAACAGAAATAGTCGGGCTGACAAGCTGCACTGATGCACCAAGCCAGCCCTAGCTCTTCAGCCCGCAGGACTTTTAAGTCCACTGCACTGTCCACATGCAAATGAAGAAGGGGCATCGCCTGTTTAAAACCTCCGAGGAAAAACTCACCTGCAAAGGCAATTTGCTCTCTCTGGCTCCACAGAAGCTGGTGTTTGAGAACGGCAACCATGGCCCCTCTTCTCTGCTTCCTCTTCCTGCTAGCAACTCTAACAGGTGAGCATGTCCAAAAAGAGCCATGCATTTCTCAGAAGCCGTATTGTGGTAGCCCCTAGCAACCCAGACTGACACCAAAGCCCCATGCACTGGCTCTGTACAGACAGACAGAAACTGTTCTTGCCCTAAAAAAATTAAAATCTAAACAGTCAAGGTAGATAAAGGGTGGGAGAAAGACAGGGTTACTATCAATATTTTACAGAGGGTTTTTTTGAATTACAAGGGGAAAGATGGAGAAGTCAAACAGATACTTACACATTCTTCCTGTTTATCCACAGGTGTCCGGTCCCAAATCCAGTTGGTTCAGTCTGGGGCAGAAATGAAAAAGCCTGGAGAATCCGTGAAGCTCACCTGCAAAGCGTCCGGTTACACGTTTACTGATTACTCCATGCGCTGGGTCTGACAGGCTCCGGGGAAAGGCCTGGAGTGGGTAGCAACGATTAGGACTGACAATTTCAACACTTTCTACCCTGAGGCTCTGAAAGGGCGAACCACCATCAGCGTGGACACCTCCATCAGCACAACATATCTCCAGATGAACAGCTTGAAATCTGAAGACACTGCTGTGTATTACTGTGCAAGACACACAGTGAGAAAACACACATTCATGGCCATTCATAAACCCCCCTGAAAGAGGAAGTCATTGTTGACTGTGGCATCAAATATGTAGAGCCCTTAAAATGTCCTATTGTGTCTCAGCAAAACTCAGCCCCCAGTCCTGGAAATACTCACAACCATGCTGACCTTTACTCGCGTGTGTAGCCATATTATCTGGGATTCTCCAGTGCGACAGCTGCTGGAATGTTGTGTCCACTTCCAGTGGCTACAGGTCAAAAAGGATGTTGATAAATTGGAGACGGTTCAGAGAAGTGGCACCAGAACGATTAAAGCATTAGACAAACCTGCCTAACAGTGAGAAACTCCAATGCTCAATCTGTTTTATCTCAACAAAGAGAATATTTAGGGGTGACTTGGTTGCATTCCAAGTACCTAGATGGGGACGAGAAATTGGATAACGGGCTCCTCAGTATAGCAAACAAAGGTGTAACAGGATGCAACGCTGGAAGCTGAAGCTAGACAATGTCCAGCTGGAAATAAGGTGATTTTTTAAATTGACCTTGAGGTGAATTAACCAGTGGAACAACTTATCAAGGGTCATGGTGGATTCTCCATCACTAGCAATTATCGTCTCTAGGATTCAATGTCTTTTAGAAAATAAATAAATGAAAAATCCAGCAAGGGAGATTTAGGTTAGATATCGGGGGCTGGGGGGAACCTTTCTAAGGCTAAGCATATCTAACTATCAGCATTTGGAACCAGTTACCTAGGGAGGTTGTGAATCCCCATCACTGGAGGTTTTTAAGAACAGACGAGGAAAGCTTCCACTAGGGGTGGTCTAGGCATATCTAATCCTGCCTCAGTGCAGGTGGGTCAGCTAGAGGACCTCTTCAAGTCCCTCTTCCAGCCCCACCTTTCTAGGATTCTCTGTGCTTTCTCTTGTGCTCTGTGACGGAAGCAGAAGGCAGTCAGAGTATTTCACTTCCTTTAGTGACTTTCTCCACTGGAGGATCCCATTAAGACATTTGCATTGGTCTGAATCACTGTGGGATCCCATATCTCTAGCACAGTGATACAGGCCGGTGAGTTCAGGGTTCAGGCTACTGATGTGCAAATGCCCCAGGTTATTGGAGGCGTCTCTGGAGATGGTGAATTGCCCTTTCACTGAATCAAAGTAATATGGGGTCCATGCACTATCTATACTGGAGACCCAGTCCAGTCCCATCCCAGGAGCACGCGGATCCAATCCAGCCAGTTGCTACTGATGGAGAAGCCAAAAGCCTTACAGGACAGGTGTGTAGAGTCTCTGGGCTTTTTCACATCCTCTCCAGACTCTAACAGCTGGGCCTGTGACCAGACACCTGGGGGGGGAGGGGATGAAGTGTTGGGAATCGCATCTGGAAGTTTCAAAGGGTAAAGTCAATGGAACTAGATACCCCACTCCCTAAGTCCCCTTCGAAAAATACCAGTCAACATTCATATGAGCCCTGGTCCAAACCCCACTCAGACCAATGGAAGTCCTCCCCTTGCCTTTAGTGAACTTTGCACCAGGCCCATAATGCACAATAGTCCCAAATATCCCTGTCAAATGCAGGAACCCATAATACCTTTAAAGGCCACTAGACTGAAGAGACAATTCAGCCAAAATATGCTGTTGATGCTGGATAAAGCGCTCATGGTGTCTAGACATTAGCTGCACAGACCCCTCCTTGTGTCCTAGCCCTGCAGGTGCACAGATATTAAAGGACTCTGGCAGGGCACTAAGGATATGAATTTGCAGGTCTTCTTTTTATAAGCCATATTTTAGCTCTAGCCCTCAAGCTGTCATAGGTATTTATATTGTTCCCACATGTCGCCTGTGCTTAGACAAGTTAGATGTCCTCAAGTCAGCAGGGCCAGATGAAATACATCATAGAATACTTAGGGAACTGGCCAAAGAGATCTTCGCCATTAACCATTATCTTTGAGAACTCGGAGGAGGACAGGAGAGATCCCAGAGGACTGGAAGTGGGCAAGTGGTACCTCTCAATAAAAAGCGGAATAAGGGAAACCCAGGAATTATAAACCACTAAACTTAACTTCTGTACCCAGAAAGAATGGAGCAAATAATCCATTTGCAAGTACCTAGAAGATAAGGTGACAAGAAACAGTCAGTCATGTCAAACCCACCTCACATCCTCCTTTGCCCAAGTAAGAAGATTTGTGGATGGGGGGAGGAGCAGTAGATGTGGTATATCTCAGTTTTAGTAAGAAATGTGATACTGTCCCAGGCAGCCTTCTCATAAGCAAACCAGGGAAATATAGTCTGATGAACCTACTATAAGGTAGGTGCACAACTAGTTAGAAAATGTACTCAGATAGGAGTTATCAATGATTCACAGTCAAGCTGGAAGGGAATATCGAGTGGGGTCCCACAGGGATCTGTCCTGGGTTCTATTCAATAGCTCCATAAATGACTTGGATAATGGCAGAGAGAGTGCATTATAAAGTTTGCAGATGTTACCAATCTGGGAGGGGTTGCAAGCACTGTAGAGAACAGGATTAGAATTCAGAATGATCTTGACAAACCTGAGACATGGTCTGAAATACATAGATGGCATCCACACTCACTGCCTGTGTAGCTAAACCCGGCAGTGAAAGGCTCTGGCAGGGGGAGGAGCAGTAAATTCCTTCATGACCCCAAATATTGGTCAGTTGGACCCTGAGCACATGGGCAAGACCCACCAGGCAGACACCTGGGAAAGAATTCTCTGTAGTAACTCAGAGCCCTCCCCAGCTAGTGTCCCATCACTGCCCGTTGGGGATATTTGCTACCAGCAGTTGTAGAGGTGCCTGCAATGGCATGTGGCCAACTCATCATACCCCCCCACACACCATAAGTTTATCAAGCTCAGTCTTGAAACCAGTTGGGTTTTTTGCCCTCCCCCCTTTCTAGTATTAATTCTGGCTGAGATTTTCAAAGCCACCTAAAGGCATTTAGCTGCCTGGTTTATATTAGGAAGAAAGGCAGTTTGGGAAATCTTAACCTAAGTACACTGGAAGCCTACTCCTATTGTTACTGCCTCTTCCCGCTCTCCTACCCCTTTGTTTGCTGCCTGGCTTTAAAGGCTTTTTGAACTGCCTCATGCAAATTAAGTAGGGCAGCTCCTTTTTTAAGATCCAGAGAACGTCTCCTTCTCTGGCACACTCCAAGTACCCTACTTTGTGCTGTATATCTTCGTCTCTTCCATTCGATTTCTGATTCAAAAATAAATATGATGTGTTTCATTTTTCTTTCCCTGCTGGCAGCTCTCTCAGGTAAGAACCTCCGAGGCACCTGGGATAAAGAAGGAAACAAATACAGCCAAAGGGACCATTCAGTTCAATCTTTGATTCTCCAGAGCGCTGAAGAACGTGCTTAGATGCTTTGCTGAATCACGGCCGAGATCTTTAATATTTGTCTATTTGCAGGTGTCTGGTCTCAAATCCAGTTAATCCAGTCTGGGGCAGAAGTTAAAAGGCCAGGAGACTCTGCAAAACTCTCCTGTAAAGTGTCTGGCTACACGTACACTAGCCACGGTATGCACTGGGCACGGAGGGCTCCAGGAAAAGGACTGGAATGGGTGTCTTCAATTACAAACGGGGCTGGTGACACCACATACTACACAGACTCGGTTAAAGGGCGATTCACCATCTCCAGAGACAACACCCAGAACCTGCTGTTCTTGCAAATGACTGGGCTGAAGCCTGAGGACACAGCTGTGTATTACTGTGCCAGATGGGGTGAGCACAGTGATGGAAAATGTACCCTTGTTCATTCAAAAACTCCTTAGTGGGAGATTCCAGTTCATCTCCCGGCCACCCGATGGTAGCCGGGGTCTACATTACCTGGCATCCGCTAAAGACATCGACACAGCTTAGAATAACATCTGTCCTACATGCAAAGACATCTGCAGAGGATAAAACATCATTTGTGGGCTAATGCGAGAATGCTTTTCTCTCCTGCTGAGAATTTCAAACTTTCCTTTTATTGAAATTTTCAGCAGAAAAATTCAGCTCTCCATCAATGAAAAAGTTTATTTATTTCTGAGGAAAGCGGACTCTTTCTACAAACATCTTTGTTTAGTCAAAAATCCAATTCCCTTAAAGTTTTGATGGAAAGTTTTTGCACTTTTTCCATAGAAGGATTCTGCCTCTGTAAGGTAAGCAGCAGACAGACAGACAGACATGTTTATATTATTCTTACTCTACTTCCTACTCCCCCAGACCTACCCCTTTCTTTGTGTCCTTCACCTCTTGCATCTTTCCTTTGACCAAGTCCCTGATCCTGCAAGTGGAAGTCAACAGGGCTCCAGAATTTGGAGCATTTGAAGGATTGAGATAAAGGCCCTGATTCAGCGAAGCACTCTGCTTAGCATTTCCAAATGTGCCTAAGGGTCCGTCTCCAGGGGGATAAAAGCCCCAGGGCACGACCATGGCTGATCTGGGTCAGCTGGCCGGGGCCACGGGGCTAAAATTTGCTGTGTAGATGTTGGGGCTGGAGCCCGAGCTCTGGGACCCTCCATCCTCGCAGGGTCCCAGAGCTCAGACCCAGCCTGAACCTCAAAATCTACACAGCAATTTCTCAGCCCCAGAGCCTGAGTCAGCTGACCCAGGCCAGCAGCAGGTCTATCCCTGTGTAGACAAACCCGAAGAGAGTCAGAAACCCAGATCCTATTGACCATAAGAGCTGCCAGTCTGGTTCAGATAATGGTCCACCTTGCCCGGTATCCTGTCTGACAGGGCCTACACCAGAGCTTCAGGGGGAGGGTACGTAACATGGCAGTTATGCAGTGCTCCATCCCTGCCTTCCACTCCCAGCTTCAGGTTGTCGGAGATTTAGGGTCGTTGCATCCCTGAGCATCTCGGCTAAGAGCCATTGATGGACTTATCCATGAATTTATCCATTTTTAACCCTGTTTAGTTTTGGCCATCACACCATCCCATGGAAATGAGTTCCACAGGTTAGCTGTGCGCTACATGAAAAAGGACTTCCTCTTCTTTAGTATTAAACCTGCTGCTTATTGATTTCCTCTTAAATGCAATGGGATTTGGCCGTGTCCCTCCTTTCTGATCTTTTGAAAATCTCAACCGATGCTAAAATTGGTGNAGAAACCCAGATCCTATTGACCATAAGAGCTGCCAGTCTGGTTCAGATAATGGTCCACCTTGCCCGGTATCCTGTCTGACAGGGCCTACACCAGAGCTTCAGGGGGAGGGTACGTAACATGGCAGTTATGCAGTGCTCCATCCCTGCCTTCCACTCCCAGCTTCAGGTTGTCGGAGATTTAGGGTCGTTGCATCCCTGAGCATCTCGGCTAAGAGCCATTGATGGACTTATCCATGAATTTATCCATTTTTAACCCTGTTTAGTTTTGGCCATCACACCATCCCATGGAAATGAGTTCCACAGGTTAGCTGTGCGCTACATGAAAAAGGACTTCCTCTTCTTTAGTATTAAACCTGCTGCTTATTGATTTCCTCTTAAATGCAATGGGATTTGGCCGTGTCCCTCCTTTCTGATCTTTTGAAAATCTCAACCGATGCTAAAATTGGTGCTTCAAAAGGAATGTACTTGCCTGTCTTGTCTCTTTAGGCATTTAGGATTTTCAAAGGTACCAAAGGGAGTTAGGCACCCTGTCCAGTTATGGGATTTGGACACTTACCTGCCTTAGGCTTCTTTGCAAACCCTAACCTTACATTTTAAGGGAGAGAATTTCAAAGGCCCAAAGTGCATTGAAAAAATAATCCAAGTGAACTGGCTGCTTATCCCCCATTCATGCCTTTGACGATGCTCCGTAAGCTCACAGCCGGGATTGTTTCTTCTAGGGGTGCACACAGCACTTTACACAACAGGGTCTCTGTTCTGGTTCAGGGCCCTGGGCACTATTGCCAAATCTTTTGTTGCTCCTCAAGTAACTTGACTTAGTGCGTTATCATTGCGTTTTCTCTGCAGCACGTGATGGGGGTTTAGTTCTCAAGGAAATCCAGGCCACAGGAAATCGGGTTGGGTCTGTCAAAAAGATTTAGGGATTTCAACACTCAAACCACCTTGAAATATAAAGAAAGGTGTCTTTAAAAACCCATCCTGAACCCTGAAGTACACAAAGATGTAAACATAGGAGGGTTGTGTACATGGTAGGCTAATGCACTTGGCGGGGGGTCATTGCTAAAGCACACCAATGTACTGCACATTTAATTTAATTAATGGAGATATCCCATGTCCTAGAACTGGAAGGGACCTTGAAAGGTCATCGAGTCCAGCCCCCTGCCTTCACTAGCAGGACCAAGTACTGATTTTGCCCCAGATCCCCAAGTGGCCCCCTCAAGGATTGAACTCACAACCCTGGGTTTAGCAGGCACCCTGCTGGTGCACTGTAACATAGGAGTGTTTCAAACAGAAATCAACCCCCTGCAGAGCGCATCACTCCCCCCAGTAGACAAGCCCCTACTTACATTTACTCATACGAATAGTCCCATTTAAACGACTAAGATTACTCATGTGCACAAAGTGCAGCACATTGCTAAATCTCTACAGCACAGAGAGGAAGGATGGTCCAGTGGTTAGAGCTCACCTGGAATCTGGGAGACGTTGCTTCAACTCCCCGCTCTGGTACCGAGTTCCTGTGTGACCTTGAGCAGGTCACTTTATCTCAGTGCCTCAGTTTCCCCACCTGTACAGTAGGAATGACCTCTCCTATTTCAAAGACGCGCTGTGAGTCTAAATGCATTACAGATTGTGAGGTGATCAGATTCTACAGTGATGGGGCCATACAAGTAGTGGAGAGTGAAATTTGGGGAGCACCTCACCCCTGGCCCGGAGTGCATGGACCTCTCTGAGTTTATCAAGCAAGTTCCCAGCCTTACTCCTTCTGAGTGTCTGGTTTTATACATTGGAGGGTGGTGCCGGCTCCATACGCAAATGAGGAGGGAGCCCCTTTTCCTTTTCAAAAGGCAGTGACGGGCCCTCAGTGGATGCTCTATGCAGCAGTCACTGTTCTGCTACCGCAGGGGTGCTGAGAAGAATAGCCATGAACTGTTGGGTCAGTTTTCTCCTCTTGTTGGCAGCTCTCCCGGGTAGGTGAATTTCACTGGGACAAGGAGCGGGGGCGGGGGAGGAGGAACCAGAACTAGCCACAAGAATTCTCACCCGGTTTCTTTCTCCACAGGGGCAAAGGCTCAAATCCAGCTGGTCCAGTCTGGGGCAGAGGTGAAGAAGCCGGGGGGTCTGTGACAGTGTCCTGTAAAGGTTCTGGTTACACATTCACTAGCTATGGGACCAGCTGGGTTCAACAGATTCCCGGGAAAGGGCTGTTCGATATCGGCTGGATTAGCACGGATACAGGGGCACCAGCCTGCAGGGAGAATTTGAAAGGGAAAGTCACCATGACTCTGGACAAGCCCCTCAGCACGGCCTGTCTGCTAGTGAGAAGCCTGAAGGCTGAAGACACTGCAGTGTATTATTGTGCCAGAGACCCACAGAGAGAAACCTCATTTGGGGTCATTCAGAAAAGGGAACTGGATTAAATGTACAGCCACTGGGATGGCAAGAAGCAGGTGTTTCTTCCTCCACTGAACCATCAGAGTGACATACACGGACCCACTTCCTGTCCGCAGGGGAACAGTTACAAGCAGGATGCTGAAGAGCACAATCCAGACACACAGAACATGATCTGGGTGCTGGGAAATACCAACACAGTCACTATTTGTATCGCCACAGCACCTAGGAGCCCCAGACACGAATGAGGAGCCTTTGTGCTCAGCCCTGCACCAAGCCAGTCCCCGGAGCCAGGCAAACACTGCCAGGGGATGCAAGGGATGATTTTAGTTTCTTTTACATTGCCAGTAAAGAATAAAAACAAACAGAAACAATCCAGGGTTTAATAAACTGGTTAACAAAACACGTGACAAATAATGTAGATATTGAATAGAAACACACATCCAGAGGGTGGCAGCAACGTCCCAACAACGCTTTAAAACGCAGAATTTCTTCGGAGAGGCAACGTGAGTGAGGGGAGACCTTCGATTGCACCGAGTTCTGTTGGTGAAAAGCTGTCAGGCTACACAGAGCTGAGCTGAAGCAGGGCCCGGTGTAGCTGGGAAGCTTGTCTCTCTCGCCAACAGCAGTTGGTCCAGAAATAGGGATCACCTCACCCACCTTGTGTCTCCAATGTCCTGGGACCCACATGGCTACAACAGTGCTGCACACAATGGACTTTCTCTTTTCAGGTTTTATCAGCCTCTGTTCTGCATTGCGGCTCGTATCCTCAGCGCCAGATCCCACTTCCCAGGTGGCTTTTCTCTTCCTGCTTCACCCGGGAGGCAGCGCTACTGCTACGGATCCAGAGGCAAAGGTTTCCCATGAATTTTCTCCTTTTACCCGGGTCAGTCCGAGCCATCGCACCAGAACTGGGGGCAGTCAATGAAATGTAAAAGGTCAGCAGGTATTTACACGTGACCCATGTAATTAAACTGTGGAATTTATTACTAAGACAAATCATCAAGACCAAGAACTTAAGAAGATTCAGAAAAGGACTGGATAGTTATATGGGTATGGAGAATATTCAGCATTGTAATAAAATTGAAAGGCTCATTAAACCTCATGCATCAAGGTTTAAGCCTGTCTGTATTGTAGATAAGGGTGAGATGTGGGGGGCAGACTGGCCCACTTCCACCTACAGAGTTATTACCTCTTGCTCTGAAGCATATTATGCACGTTGCCAGAGAAAAGGTAACAGCCTAAATGGACGTTGGATCTGATCAGTCTGGGACTTATGTCTCCCAACATCCTCTGGTATCCGAGCACCTCACAATCAAAGCTTATTTCAAGTGCCGAAGCCTCGTGCTCACCTTATGCTCAGGGGCGATCATCACCCAATGGGACCTTTTGTGTCCTTTGTGACATCAAAATGCTACATGCAAATCTCCACTCCTCATTCCCAGTTCATATACGGAGTGCTGCTCCCCTGTTCGTTCAATGAGGACATTCATCTGGTGGCTCTCTTGACTGGACTGTCACCCAGCTATGAAGTTGCTACTCATCTCTCTTCTTGCTTTGCTTTTCCCTACAAGTAAGGCTACAGGGAATGATGGAATATTGTGTTCATTTAGTTAAAGGACTTTACGGTGTTGAATTCATTTCTCTCTCTTTCTACAGGTGTCTCTTCTCAAGTGACACTCGTTCAATCCGGCCAGGGATTGCTGAAGCCGTCAGAGTCTCTCAAACTGACCTGCACTGTTTCTGGGGTCTCCATCACTGATGGGTGCTGCTGGTGGCACTGGATAAGGCAGAGTCCAGGGAGAGCATGGGAATGGCTGGGGCTTATCAAGAATGACGGAAGTGTCGTATACTCCCAGTCCTTCCAAAGCCGGCTTACTGTCTCCAGAGACACAGCCAAGAATGCCTACTATCTACAGATCAGCTCCATGACTAATGAAGACACTGCAACGTATTACTGTACGAGAGACACACTGAATAGAAACCAGTGAGGGCTGGCACAAAAACAGGAACCTCCTCTGAGCAGCCCACCCCGCAGAGCACATGCTGCGAAACACATCTCCACAGGAGCTGATCAGACACCTCCATTCCCACTCACACCGACTGACGCGGGGACATTTTGACCCTTGCAGAATTGAGCCTTTTAACGCACTTGTGGGACAAACAATTACAGCCCCTCAGCTCCTACCTGCCCCAACGCGGCGCTCCTGCAGCCTGTGCCGGTGGGCAGAGCAAGCCCAATCCACAGCCAGTGTGAATCAGCTCAGCTTTCCTGGAACCAACGGGCCAAGTGCTCTCATGATGTAAACAGGTGTGACTTCACTGACGGGAATGGGCCAGATCCCATTCAGCACAAGTCAGCGTAGCCAGTTACCGTCAGAGGGCTGGCCATGCAGCCAGTGTCCATCGGCCAGAGCGCCTTTGAAGTCCAGGGGGCAGTGGGGAAATCAGCAGAACTGGGTTCTTGCCGGTTTTCACCGATTGAGGCACTTTTCTCAGCCTGACTTTGTGTTTCGAAATATTTTGACTGTGGGGAGAAATTAACAAGAAAAAGAAAAGAAAATCAAGATGGAGACATTTCTGTCCTCCAGCCTGGCTAAGTCGGGCTCTGACCAATTTCCTGTTGCACATTGAGAAGCTGACGCAGGAAAGGAAAGAGGAAGATTGCGCAACAGTCACACAGCAGTTTGGCCAGCTGCGTGTTTCTGTCTGGATTTGTAGCACTGTGCAGAGGTGGGGACGGTGGTAGAGACCAAAGCCAGTACCCAGAGGGACACCCTAGAGCTGCACTGACTAAAGCACTAGAAAAGCTCTGGCTATCAGTGCTCTAGGTGGAAAAGAAAAACAACTGGTCATTCCCAGGATCCTGTGCTTGTGTGTCAGATGAGATCACCACGGTACAAGGAAAGTCTGAACTCTAAATTCTCTCCCTATTGAATGAATATTAAATCCTCGGTGGAAAACCATCCCCCACCCACCCCCACCTTCACACACAGAAACCCAAATAACAGAAATGAAACCAACTGGAATTATTACAGAAAGCTGTTGGCTCTCCTTGAAATACCACTGTGTGCACTAGTGGTTAGGCAGCTGGATTGGGAGTTAGACGAGAGGGATTTTCCCCCAGCCTCTGTCACTCCCCTGTTGTTGGACAAGTCCCTGCCATGGTCTGTGCCTCTATTTCTCCCTGCCCCCTTTCCTTATTTACAGTGGGATTTTCAAAGCCCAGTAAAAGATCAGGATTCTCAATTCTTATTCGTTTGGGCCTCCAAATCCCTTAGGAGGCTTTGAAAAATATCTCAGCCTGGTAAGAGCTTTGTGCACAGGATGGTCTCACAGGGACAAGGCCTGACACTCAGCTGGGTCTTCTTGGTGTTATTGATACCAGCGTAAACAGAGGATGACCTTCAGCAAGGCCCTTCACTTCCCCGTGCCTCAGTTTACACATTTAGAAGCATTGGAGATAAAGACATTTCCTTTCTTTGCCCGAGAGCCATGGCTGGGAAATCACTATGGAAGTGTTGGGTGATATTATCAGTAGCAGCGGCAGAAGCTAAAACAGCAGCAGGTGCACTATACTCTCTGCTTTCCATGTCTCATTTGCCGGCAGAAAGGGCACTGACTGATGCTTTGATGAGCCAATGTCCTTACTAATCTTCTGCAAGATCCTTTATTCTTTACTCCCAGGACCGGTCCCAGTTAAATCAATGGGGTTACACACACGGGGACTAAAGCCAGCAGGATGTGATTATTTCATGCATGCATACGGATCTGCACAGGAATATTTCACTAGTCTTATTGCTCACTGGGTTTGTAATTAAACCAGAATTGCTGAATCTCTGTAGGAATCACCCTCATTATCTCTAGCATTTTGATAACTCCAGTCCCTGTTTTGCAAACACTTGCACGGAAATTTCAAGCAATAGCCGCAGATTTTTCCTGACTCGGGTGTGTGAACACAGGGCATCATCCAGCAAACACGGAACTAAACAGCAGGTTGTTGTGGGTTTGTTTGTTTGTTTTCTGACTTCCATGGGCTTTCCATCAGTCTGTAGCAGTGCTACAGTATTAACAGCACACTACCTACAACAACGCATCTTTACTCCAGTTACCCAGGTCAGAAAACAATCAGATTTCCCATGGTAACGAGAATCCAGCAAATGTATCGCTGGGAACGTTCCAGGGAAGTATTGAAAACATTCTGGGGACCTCGTAAACTTTAATGAATTCATCCTCACAACAACACTGAGAAGCAGGAAAGTGCTGGTGTGTCCGAAGTGCAGATGGGGGCCTGAGACACAAGGCGACACGTTACACTTGCCCAGGGTAACCCAGGAAATCTGTGGAGGGAAAAGGGGATGGAATCCCCAAACCCGTAACCCCAGCCTGGATTCCTAACCACTGACGTCCGACTCCGCCTTCCTGAATGCCCGAACCTAGATTTTCAGACGCGCTCTTAGGGAGCTTGTCTCTCTTATAAGGGGCGGGATATGCAAATAGGGGTGACAGGTTCCTGTTTAAATCTGTCCCACTCTGTGCCCAGCCTGCAGCCGGAGAGACAATCTGCAGCCCCCTGGGTCTGTGCAGTTACCGGCCAATAGTCTGAAAACTTTCCCCGACAACAACGCGGAAAATGACACTTTGGCTCCATTTGGTTTTCTTTGTAGCAGCTCTGGAAGGTAATTTATCCCCCATTAATACACAGGCAGGGCCGGGTACCTGGTATTATTGCTGCTGATATCGATGTGGTGTGTGACACTTCTCTCTTCTGTCGTCTCACTCCGACTGATGTACAAAGTGCCCAGTGTGGCTGGTTCTCCCACTGTTCCCTGGTTATTTTCCATTGAACCCGGGGCTAATGACTGGTTTCATGGGGTGACTGAGCTTTATTTACAGTCTCCCATTTCCCTTCTCCCCCAGGGGCCCGCTCGCAGGTGGTTCTGACCCAGTCGGGGCCAGCGCTGAAGAAGCCCGGAGAGTCCCATACGCTGCAATGTGCCACCAGCGGATTCACTCTTAGCAGCACCTGGATGGGCTGGTTCAGACAGGAGCCGGGAAAGGGGCTGGAGTGGCTGGCTTGGTATTACGATGAGGTGAACACCAAGTACTACGCCTCCTCCGTCCAGGGCCGATTCACAGCCTCCAAGGACAGCACCAACTTCTACCTGCAAATGACCAGCCTGAGAGCGGAGGACACCGCCGTGTATTACTGCGCCAGACACAGTGAGGGGAAGTGAATCTGAGCTCAGACAAAAACCTTCCCCTGCAGTAACAGCGCAACGTGTCCACTGCTGAGGGCGCTACCAGCCCCCGACTGCCAGGGACAGGGGATGGGAGCAGCCCAGAGAAAGTCTCCCTGGCTATAAACATTTGCAGGCTCGGACAGTTTCTCAATGGGGTTATTTCCCCCACCCCGCCCCCGCCTCTGCCCCCGGAATTCCTCTGAGCATCACACACTGCCACTGACATGTTTATTTTCACTGGTTTCTTCTTTTCCAAGCATACAGGCGAGAATAGAAAGGCACCACGCTCACCCGTGTATCCACAGGTGAACACCCCCCTCACACCTGTATCCACACGTGAACACACACTCACCCGTGTATCCACACGTGAACACACACTCACCCGTGTATCCACACAGGAACACTCGCAGTACAACACACACAAACGAAAGCAAGCTGCACACAGACGCAAAATTAAACCTACTGACAATCACATCCCCCGCAGGACTCAAAAACACAAATGCAGAAACTTGGATACCAGCGTAAACAGAGGGTGACCTTCAGCAAGGCCCTCCACTTCCCCGTGCCTCAGTTTACACGTTTAGCAGCATTGGAGATAATGACATTTCCTTTCTTTGCTTGAGAGCCATGGCTGGGAAATCACTAGGGAAGTGTTGGGTGATATTATCAGTAGCAGCAGCAGCAGCTAAAACAGCAGCAGGTGTGATATACTCTGTACTTTCCATGTCTCATCTGCCGGCAGAAAGGGCACTGCCTGATGCTTTGATGAGCCAATGTCCTTACTAATCTTCTGCAAGATCCTTTATTCTTTACTCCCACGACCGGTCCCAGTTAAATCAATGGGTTACACACACGGGGAATAAAGCCAGCAGATTTGGTTATTTCATGCACACATACGGATCTGCACAAGAATATTTCGCTAGTCTTATTCCTCACCAGGTTGTGTAATTAAATCCGAATTGCTGAAGCTCTGTAGGAATCACCCTCATTATCTCCATTCCCCGTTCTGTGAACACCTGCACTGAAATTTCAAGCAATAATCCCAGAATTTCCCTGACTCGGGTTTATAACACAGGGCGCCACCCAGCTAACACCAAACTAAACAGCAGGTCATTGCAGTATTTTCCCCTTTGACTTTCCTGGGCTTTCCATCATTACTGCGCAGTATTTACAGCGTACTTCCCACAGCAACGCATCTTTACTCAAATTACCCAGGTGAGAAAACAGTCACATTTCACATGGGAAGGAGAGTTCACCAGAAGTATCCGTGGAAATGTTCCAATGAAGTACTGGAAACGCTCCCGTTCATTTCAATGATCTTTGGACGGGGACCAGGCTAGGACATTCCTGTATTTTAGGCCCTTACATGGCCACATCACATGGTATCTGGGAACCTCATAATCTTTAATGCATTTATCCTCCCAACAAGTCTGTGAGGCAGGAAAGTGCTGTTTATGTCCATAGGTGGACAGGGGTGGCAGGTTTGTATAATTTTTGGTGGTGCCCAGAAGGAGTTTGGGTGCGGGAGGGGTGCGGGCTCTGGGACAGAGTTTGGTGCAGGTTCTGGGCTGGAGCAGGGGGTTGGAGTGCAGGAGGGGGTTCGGGCTCTAGGAGGGAGTTTGGGTGCAGGAAGTGGTTTGGGGTGCAGGTTCTGGGAGAGACTTTGGGTGCTGGATGGGGGCTCTGGGCTGGGACAGAGGGTTGGGGTGCAGGGCATGTGGCTGGGTCGGGGATGAGGAATTTGGGGTGCAGCAGGTGGCTGCCTTGGGGCAGGGAGCCAAAGAGGAGGACTCCATAGGTGGAGATGGGGGCCTGAGACACAAGGGGAATATGTTACACTTGCCCAGGGTAACCCAGGAAGTCTGTGGAGGAAAAAGGGGATGGAATCCCCAAACCCATAACCCCAGCCTGGATCCCTAACCACTGACTTCTGATTGCGCCTTCCTGAATGCCCGAACCTAGATTTTCAGACGTGCTCTTAGAGAGCTTGTCTCTCTTATAAGGAGCGGGATATGCAAATAGGGGTGACAAGTTCCTGTTTAAATCTGCCCAGGCTGCTCCCAGAGAGACCATCTGCAGCCCCCCAGGTGTCTGTGCTCAGCCAATCGCCCGAAAACTTTCCCCTCCAACATGAGGGGAAATGAATCTTTGGCTCCATTTGGTTTTCTTTCTAGCAGTTAACAAAACCTGAGCTCACTCCACGGCAGAACTTGTGTCTCTTATAAACAGGGCGATATGCAAATAAAAGTGAGAGTCTCTTCTTTAAATCTGTACCTCTCTCTGCCCAGGCTGCACCCAGGGAGACAATCCGCAGCCCCTGGGTCTGTGCAGTTACCAGCCAGTCCCCTGAAAACTTTCCCCTCGAGCAGTGCCTGGATGTTTTGGTTCAGATGGGAGCCCGGGAAGGGGCTGGAGTAGCTGGCCAGGTACTATGATCCCTCCATCCACAGTTACGCCTTGTCAAGGCTGCTTCCCCACTTTGAACTTTAGGGTACAGATGTGGGGGCCTGCATGAAAACTTCTAAGCTTAACTACCAGCTTAGATCTGGTCCGCTGCTACCACTCTCGATGCTAATTCCCTTCCCTGGGTAGCCTTGAGAGACTCTTCACCAATTCCCTGGTGAATACAGATCCAAACCCCTTGGATCTTAAAACAAGGAGAAATTAACCATTCCCCCTCCTTCCTCCCACCAACTCCTGGTGGATCAAGATCCAACCCCCTTGGATCTAAAAACAAGGAAAAATCAATCAGGTTCTTAAAAAGAAGGCTTTTAATTAAAGAAAAAGGTAAAAATCATCTCTGTAAAATCAGGATGGAAAATAACTTTACAGGGTAATCAAACTTAAAGAGCTCAGAGGACCTCCCTCTAGCCTCAGGTTCAAAGTTACAGCAAACAGAGATAAACACTCTAGCAAAAAGGTGTTAGGCCCAAAAACCGAAAAATATGTTTATCTCGGCTTCTGCTTGTTATCCCAGTAAACATGCTTATCTCAGTTCTCACTGTCGTTTCCCATGCATGAAGCTGCACGTATACAGGATGTATAGAAGATATATGGAAAAGGGGAGGGGGTTGGACGGACCCTGGAAAAGGAATGTGAAGGACGGGAAGCTAAACAGATGTATCCTGATTACTACTAGAACTAAGTTTAAACAATGCATAGGTTAGCAGAATTTAGACACGCTAAGTTGTTTGTCTCTCTGTATAAAAGAAGCCCAGTTGTGCTTGTAAGGTGTGTTCCTCCCTCTGGCATGAGTCGAGGGGGACACCCGCTCAGCTGACTGATCAATAAAGAACTTGAAGCCGTCTTCTAGACTCCCGTGCCTCCTTGGGGTAATTGGGCAGCTCCAGGGGGAAACGAGCCCATTTGGCTAACAAATGACGACTCCGCCGGGACTTCTCTCCCTGTAGAGGGCACTGACCGACGGCCGAGGGCAATTCCGAGGAGTGGCCACCTCGAGCTGTTGCTTTGCTCGGGCCTCGGATCGTCACAATCAGCCGGGGCGGCTGCGTCCTCTCTAAAGAGAACTCTGAAGGACACGGAAGCAAGACGGCTTCAGAAGGAGGGGAAGTCTGACTGCCGGACGCGGCCACTTCGGGCGGTAAGTGCGTTTACCTCCTGGGTTTGAGGAATAACGCCCCCGAGGTGTGGGTTGGACAGTGGAAATCCCCTAGGCAGCCTGTATACGGGAAGGTATGTTAACATTATTGTAGCTTTGTAAATGTCTTGTTGTTGTGTTTTTGGTTAAAGGGTAAGCAAATAACGGCCAATGAGTAACGTAACTAACTCCACAAGTCCATGGGCCGTTTTTAACAATTATTGGGACTTGGAGCAACCTCAGGGATTACTCTTGTCTATAGGAAGGGTAATCTTGTTTCTCCTTTTAATGGTGTATTGAAAACCGAGATTGTAACTGATTAAAGGATCTGTGTGAAAGATGAATGAGTGCTGCTGACAGGTCTGAGGCTTAAGCTGACTTCAGCCGCCCCAAGACTCCTGCAAGGGGAAACCCGATGACCAGGATATCTTGATTGCAAGGGGGGTCAGCCGAACCTCGTGACCCAGCGGATATCTGAGTTAGAACTAGATCTATACCTCTTTCCCCTCTTGATATCTCTGTCTCGGAAAACTCTGGGTAAAGCATAATGGGGTCCGGACAAAGCACCTTCTCCTGGACACCCCTGGGATGTATGCTGCATAACTGGAAGGCGTTTAGACGCCAGGCTAATTATGGAATTGTATTATGTAAAGACAAGCTTGTAAAATTCTGTACTCTTGAATGGATGACATTCGGGGTGGAATGGCCCGAGGGAGGGACGCTCAAACCAGGGGTTGTACAAGCAGTACATAGCATTGTGACCTGGGATGGGCATTGGGACCAATATCCCTATATAGATATTTGGCAGGACCTTGTGGCCAATCATCCCCCATGGTTGCAAAAATGTAGATCACAAACTATTAAAATCTTAATGGCCCGTGCCCCTGTTAGGAAACCCTGTTTCCCTGTTAAGAAATCTTGTCTGCGGGCTGTGATTCCCTCTGCCCCTGATCCTATGCCCCCTCCCCCTTTGTATCCCAGCCTCCTGGCTCCGGTATCCTCAATTGAAATCCCCACCCCCTCCTCTGAGGATAATGGCTCAACTGAAAGGGGTGAGCCAAGCGACCAGGACTTTTCCAAACAGGAGCCCCCTCCGATCTCTCTGAGCTCCCCGGTGTCTAACCACACCAGGAGCAAGGGTGGCCCGGTACTCCAAGGGCCCCTGCAACAGAATTATTTGTGTCCACTGCAGGAAACTGTAGCCCCTGAGGGTAATCTCACTATGGTATATGTTCCCTTTACCACTAGTGAGCTATATAATTGGAAGCAACAGAATCCCCCGTTCTCGGAAGAAAGGGGCCCACGTTTTAGCCATGGCCCAAAGGAAAGGATATGAAGAAAGGGGGGACAAAGTTAAGGGACGGCCAGGGCCACCGGGGAAGGGGCGGGGCCCCTGCTTGGGTCGAAATCAGTGCGCTATCTGTAGGAAAGAGGGGCACTGGAAGAATGAATGCCCCCGGTGACAGGCCATGGGAAAGGAACGTAAAGATAAAACCCCATCCCTTCCCATCCTCTACAACAGTACAGGACGTTCAGGGGAGGAGTCTTCCCCATAGGGGGGTCGGGGAACCTAGCGGCCCCTCCTGACAGCACAAGCTGCCAGCCTGGATCCCACAGTAAAAATTAAAGTGGAGGGCCGCCCAATTGAAGCCCTTATTAATACTGGGGCCACTCTTAGTTTGCTCCCCCTTAATAAGGCTCCCCGAGATAGAGCTCGGGGACGTGCCATAGTCCAGGGGATAGAGGGACAAACTACAGCTTTGGAAAAAAAAACTTTGCCTCTCCTAGTAAAAATAGGGGACCGTCAAATTTCCCATCAGTTTGTTTGCAGTCCCTCCTGCCCCATAGTGCTGCTCGGACGAGATATCCTCACTAAATTACAGGCGGAGATCTCATTCGATAACGGGACAATGGAAGTCAGAATCCCTAAGCAACAAGCCTCTAATTACCAGATGGCTCTCATAAATGCTAGAGATCACTCCCTGGAATGTAAGGGAAGTGATGGAAGCCAGCTGACGGGGGGGGGTAAATCCCAAGGTCTGGGCGGAGGAAGGAGGCGTGGCCCGAGCCAGGAATGCTACACCAGTGCATATTTCCCTTAAGGAGGGAAGCAGCCCAGTCCGAATTCGACAATA
Organism: Trachemys scripta elegans; assembly: GCF_013100865.1. Classification (NCBI taxonomy): domain Eukaryota; kingdom Metazoa; phylum Chordata; order Testudines; family Emydidae; genus Trachemys; species Trachemys scripta. Next base: position 41,595,068 of record NC_048309.1, read on the forward strand.
CCCCCTTAAGCTAACCACTCGGATCGGGTTAAAACCCCTGATTCAAAAGTTTTTGCAGTGCAGGTGGTTAAAGGAAGACACGTCCCCATACAATACTCCAATAATGGGGGTGCCTAANGTGCCTCCTTGGGGTAATTGGGCAGCTCCAGGGGGAAACGAGCCCATTTGGCTAACAAAGGTACATTTACAAGTTGAGAAAACAAAGATAAAAACTAACATGCCTTGCCTGGCTATTTACTTACAAGTTTGAAATATGAGAGACTTGTTCAGAAAGATGTGGAGAACCTGGATTGATGTCTGGTCCCTCTCAGTCCCAAGAGCGAACAACAACCAAAACAAAGAGCACAAACAAAAGCCTTCCCCCCACCAAGATTTGAAAGTATCTTGTCCCCTTATTGGTCCTTTGGGTCAGATGCCAGCCAGGTTACCTGAGCTTCTTAACCCTTTACAGGGAAAAGGATTTTGGAGTCTCTGGGCAGGAGGGATTTTATAGTACTGTGCACAGGAGAGCTGTTACCCTTCCCTTTATAGTTATGACACGCCTCCTCCATGCAGGGGAGATCTACAGCCTTCAAGGACAGCACCACTTTCTGCTTGCACATGAACAGCCTGAAAGCCGAGGGCACCGCGGTGTAGAGACACTGACACACCCAGCGAGGGGAAGCCAGTCTGCGCTCAGACAAAACCTTCCCGGCAGCTGCAGCAGAGGCGGTTCGCCGGCTGGGGGCGCTGACCAGACACAGACAGGAAGGGACCCGGTGATGGGAGCAGCGGAGACACTGGTCAGGGGAAGAAATGCAGGTCCCCGGATCATAAATATGTGCAGGGCAGCAGCATTTCTAAATGGAGTTTAATTATTCACCCTGGAATTCCTCTGAACATCAGACACTGCCATGCTAAGAGCTCTTCTGACCCCTTTTCTGTACCAGAGACAGAAAAACAGAAACACACACACACAAACACAGCAACACATCTCAACACGTAAACACAGGAACACAGACACACCACAAGTATACTCACAAACACATGCTTGCAAACACTAAAATATATACAAAGAGATATGAACACATAAACATTCACATGCAATCACACACACACTTCGTTCTACAAGCACACATACAAACAACTACACACATAAACACACAAACACAAGCTTCCCGCACACCCACATCCGTAACTCCAAGCACTCACACAACTATATATACGTGAAAACACGCGTGAAAATACACACAGAAAAAAGCTTTCAAACAATTTCTAAGTGTAAAGGTGAAGACACTGGATTTGAAAAGACTTAGCAAATCTGCTCTTAGTTACCCTGTCCTGAATCTGGAACCCATCCCCTGCACTAAATTGAATTATTGAAGATTTCTAGTGCCTAACTGAGAACAGAATCTGACCTAACATGGAGTGACCAGTTCAACCAGTTTAGAGAGCTGGTCGACTGCCTTTATCTACCCGTTACTGCGCGGTGCACGGCGGGTGTCCGTAGACCCGTTTTCCCATAGTGCTCAGCACCAAACAGAGACCCAGAATTTATTTCCAGTTATGCCACTATTTCCTCGGTGAACTTGGGCAAGTCACTTCACTTCCATGTGCCTCAGTTTCCCCTTGCAGGGCAGCCCAGAGGATTCAGGGGGCCTGGGGCAAAGCAATTTCGGAGGCCCCTTCCACAAAAATAAGTTGCAATACTCTAGTAATGTGTATTTGGAAATGTAAAAAATAACCAGTGAAATACATTCAAAAATTAATGTTTAATAATTTGAAAATACACAAAATACATTATTTAAAAACACGAAATGCTTTAATGGTATGTCTACATTTGCAATTACATAATGGGCTGTCGCTGGGTGTTGGTGATGGTTGGTGCCAATGGGCTGTCGCTGCCTGGGGGTGGCGCTGCTGTTGCCCAGGGCTGGGGGAGCTGGGCTCTGGGTTGGGGGGTGCCCAGCTCAGAGGGGCTGGGCTCAGAGCTGGGGGTCAGGGCTGTGGGGGGATGTGGTCAGTGGGGTGCCCGGCTCAGAGAGGCTTACCATGCTGCTTATCCCCGCCGCCCCCATCCCCTGGCGCCTCAGCGCGCCTTGTCAAGGAGCAGCCCTGGACGACACTGCAGCGGCGTGGCTCCAGCAGGGCCTGAGCTCCTGCAGCTCGGCTGCAGCTCGCAGCCCAGCCCCCTTATCTTGCGGCTCCGAGCGTCGGGAGCTCAGGCCCCGCCCGAGCCACGACACTGCAGCGCTGTCCAGGGCCACTCCTGGACGCGGCACGCTGAGGGATGGGGGAAGGCAGGGGCGGGGGGGAAGCCTCCAACATTCTCGTGGGGGCCCCTGCCGGGCCTGGGGCAAATTGCCCCACTTGCCCCCCCCCCGCCCCCTGGGCGGCCCTGCATGGATCATTTCAATGTAGCCGGTCACAGCCGGGAAGGGAAAGGGGCTTTCCCTCCCTGCACCCTGGGAAATTTTCCCTCTCCAGTGGGTGGCCCAGCCCAATGGATCCCTGGGACACGACCCCTCCCCAGACACTGACCCCCCTGACTGGACGTTGCATGGCCCTTGTGCATGTGGAACGGGGCTCCAGAGCTGAGTCCCCCCAATCCCCAATATCACCTCACAATAGCCAGGCGCTCAGTTCCTGGGTGAGGAAATACAGTCACTGCAGGGAGCTGGTCACTCCTACCAGGGGTCCAAAAGTGTCAGGAGGACCCAGCGCCCTGTGCCCGGCGCTGCACAGACACACAGGACGGGACAGTCTGACTCCTGCACCCGGAGCCCTGGGGCGAGTCAGTCAGATCACTAGCAGCAAGAGAGTGGGTCTCTTATAACGCGGGGACATGCAAATGAGGGAGACAGTTTCCTGTTTAAATCTGTGCCTCTCTCTGCCCAGGCTGCACCCGGAGACACAATCCACAGCCCCTGTGTCTGTGCAGTGACCAGCCAGTCCCCTGAGAATTTTCCCCTCCAGCACCAGGGAAAATGGGATTTTTCCTCCTTGTAATTTTCGCTGTAGCAGCTTTGGAAGGTATTTTCCTCCTCTGAATAACTGGCAGAGTTAGAAGACTATTGTGTTACCGCTGTTTTTATACCGATATTAATGGCCTGTCTTTATTCCCAGGTGTCCGGTCCCAGGCGCTGGTGGAGTCCGGAGGGGATGTGAAAAAGCCCGGAGACTCTCTCCGCCTCTCCTGCAAAGCCTCCGGGTTCACCTTCACCAGCTACGACATGAACTGGGTCCGACAGGCTCCTGGCAAGGGACTGGAATGGGTCGCTGCTATATACAACGGTGGGATTAGTACTGCATACCTTGATTCAGTGAAAAGCCGATTCACCATCTCCAGGGATGATTCCAAGAGTGAGCTGTATCTGCAAATGACCGGCCTGAAGCCCGAGGACACCGCCCGCTATTACTGTGCGAGAGACACAGTGAAACGAAACCGATTTGTGATCATACAAAAACCCAGGCTGCGGAATCGCCCTTCTCCCGGCAGCCGCGCGGGGGCAGCAGTGATACACACACGGCTTTGGTCTCGGACAGGAGACCCGGCAACCAGGTGAATGTAACACAAACCTCCCATCAGTTTTAACCCTTCCGTTCCCGGGCAATGTGTCTCCCCTTCCTGCCAAGAGCCCCGCTGGGCCTGCGGTGCAGAGATCCGTCGCTTCATCTGTGAACCCCAATCCGGAGTGAGTCCTGTTCTGAGTCGCTCTCCCCTCGCAGACCTGGCACGTTGGCTCTCCCGGGCCCGTCTCTGTGTCAGACTCACAGGACAGCGTCTGTCAATGTAAAGGGGACAAGCGCATTGGGGTTTGCGTCAGACCCAGCGGATGGAGCAAATTGCTCCTGGGGCCAAATCCTCCGCTAGTGTAAAGTCATCGCAACTACTTCCGTTAGACTCGAGTTACTCCTGATTTACACCAGGGAGGCTCTGGTCCTTTCAGCAAACTGGGACGTTTATCGCATTAATGCAGCGGAAGGTGATTAGTTCATTATAACCGATGTGGGGCCCCTCACCAAGGCATCTCCGCCCTTCACAAGCGTTTATTGCCTTTATCCCCACAACGCCGCTGGGAGCCTGGGAACTATCCCAGCCCCTGGTTCAGAGAGGGGAGACTGAGGCACAGAGAGATGGAGGCTGGTATATGGAAATGGGCCATTCAGAGTCCGGGCGGGGCTGTGGGGCAGAGATCACCCAGCGCCTGAATAAACCCCACTCCGCTGAGCCTGGGAATGTGGCACCACCGGGACTTTCCAAAGCGGCTCGTGGATTGTTTTCACCCAACTGACATGTGGAAATCGCAGCCCGGCCTCTCCGCTGGTGTCAATGGGTGGAGCTGAGACATCCCGACCCACAATAAAGTTCCATAATGTCACCGAGTCACCATGGAGATAACAGACCCCGCCCCTCAGCCCGTGATGATGTCACTCAGCCCAGCGCTGGCACTCAGGGCACTGGGGACAGTCACGTGACTAAGGGCTGTAGAACAGGAACACGAAGGGATTTAATGGGGTAGCTCAGGGAGAGGCGGCTGCTGAGAAGCAGAGACCCGTTGGTGGGGAGTCAGGGGAGCACTAGGGTCACAGAACGCAGCTCCCCCTGAGTCAGATTTGTCCCAGAACATCCCAAAGTCCTGTGTGACTTTCCCATCCTACATTAGCTACCAGCCGATTGTCACTGTCACGTCTCCCATGGCTACAAAAAGCTGAACCTACTTCCCCTTGTACTCAGAGTGTCTAAGATTCTGGTCCTGCTGCCAAATCCTCGTGTCTCCCACAGTCAAACCCAAAGGCAATGAGGAATAAGGGAAGCTTTTCCCTGCCCAAGAACACACTCTAGCAGACCAGGGAAGGATGTCTGGGATTTTAGGTCATTTTACTTCTCCCTTAGGTAAAAGCACAAACGTGATCCCCCAGCCCAGGCACCTCACAACACAGAATAAAGGGCCTCTGTCAGGGATTTCCCTACACCCCACCCCGAATTTCCCCAATACCCCCCCCCGCCAGTTTTATGCAGTGTTGCCAATTTAGTCATTGGTTGGAAATTTGAATTCAAATTGAAACATTAATACACACTTTAAAAGCATATACAGTGTATGAGAAAATACTTGTACCTGAGAAAGCCTCATGGGTGTGAAATGTACGAACAAAGACTAGCTTCCTCATAGAGCTGTTACTTATGACAATGTCGGCACATTCATTTCGGCTATATTGGCCTATCTAATAACGTCAAATGATGATTTGTAAGCAAGGTCTGACCGAGTTCTCCTCTGACAGCTAGCGCTGAGCCGGGGTGGGGGGAAAGGCTTCAGGACCAGACTGTATTTACATGAACTCACCGACTCTGCCCGGTGTCCAGCAGACAGAGCTGTCCTGCCCACGTGATCGATTTTGGCTGGTGTTGGGTCACAAATCACTTAAGTATTAAATGTGGGGGTCATGAAATGTTGTTCTCCTCATTGTGTGAGTAAAGGGCAGCACAACTGTTCTTAGCCTGACTGAATGAGGAGGTCGCCCTCAGTGCTTAATTTCTGCTAGGACTGAGCCCCGGCACCTCTAGGCTGGGCAGTTCAGAGCCCTGGGACCTCTGGGCTGGTCACATCAGTTATGAAAGTAACAAACTTGCTTGAGCCCCGGCACCTCTTTCATTACAAATTAAGCCCTGGTCACCCACAACTGAACTGCCCTCGCTAAGCAGGAGGTTTGGATGCCAGATCCCAGTGGAGGGGGCGGGGAGGAGACAGGTGTTTTGCTGGGTGGTGTGGGCTCTGCCTAAGAGTCACAGGCACTGTTTGACCTGCTCCTCTCACCTGTTTAGAGAGCGAGCTGATTAGGCTTCATAGAGAGTCTTTTGGTTTCTTAAGTGACCACGACAGCTGAAATCACTGGTAATCAGGTCTAAGTGCTCAGACCTGCTGTGGGACAGTGTGTCTGTGGAAGAGACGGCCCAGCCTGCCCTAGCAGCGAGGTTCCCCCCCTGAGAGCTGAAATCCCTGAGAGCCGGTGGAACCTCGAGAGACCGACTTGCAGAGGTCACAGTGGCAGGTGGCAGCAGCATTGAGGATGGAGCGGTAGAGTGAACAGAGGCACGGCAAACAACAGCGGCAAGAGCATTGGACTATGTTTTAGTCACTTTGCTCCAGAATGCTAGGTTTGTGACTGGGAAACTTCTATAAATATACATTTCCTAGTAGGCCAAGATTTTTAAAATGCATTATTTGCTAAGGTCGTTATCTCAAAACATTGCAATCTCAAGCGGTCATTATCTTGGGGAGTTTATATACTAAACTTTATTATTATGATGTAAGAACGGCCATATTGGGTCAGACCAATGGTCCATCTATCCCAGTATCCTGTCTTCCGACAGTGACTATTCCAGGTGCTTCAGAGGGAATGAACAGAACAGGGAATCATTGAGTGATCCATCCCCTGTTGCCCATTCCCAGCTTCTGGCAAACAGAGGCTGGGACACTTCAGAGCATGGCTTTGCATCCCTGCCCATCCTGGCTAATAGCCATTGATTTCCTAACCACCATGAACTTATCTAGTTCTTTTTTGATCCCTGTTATAATTTTGGCCTTCACAACATCCCTGGCAAAAAGTTCCACGGGTGACACTGCATTGTGTGAAGAAATACTTTTTGTTGCCCTTCTCTGTACCTTTTCCAATTCCAATATATCTCTTTTGAGATGGGGTGACTAGAACTGCACACAGTATTCAAGATGTGGGCATACCATGGACTTATATAGTAAAAGTGGAGGAACTTGGTTTGCCTGACTGATCAGCTAAACCAATACTGACAACCTGTATGAAAAGGCTGCAAACACCAGGCCTCTGGACTGCATCAACATGCTGAAATCCTTATAAGCCAGTCACTGTCAAAGCCAATTTTAGAATAACTTAATAAGGCTGTTAAGTAGGGTTACCATATTTGAACATTCAAAAAAGAGGACACTCCTCAGGGCCCCCGGCCCCGCCCCCACCCCCCCCCCTCCCCCTTCCCCACCCCCATTCCAACCCCTTCCCCAAAGTCCCTGACCCAGCTCTGCCACCTCCCTGCCCCATTGGATCCCTTCCCCAAATCCCCAACCCGGCCCCACCTCCTCCCTTGAGTGTGCCGCATTCCCCCTCCTTCCCCATCCCTCCCAGCCATGCAAAACAGCTGTTTCGCTGTGCAAACGCTGGGAGCTAGGGGGGAAAAGTGGACACTCTCTCGAGTGATCAACATTCACTTTCTTTCTCGAATGATCAACATTCACTCTCTTTCTTGAATGATCAACTCTTCTTTGGGGAAAAATAATAATGGCAAAATCCCGGACATTTTTAGATATTTAAAAATTCCTCCTGGATGGCGATTTAAGAACCAAAAAGCCGAACATGTCCGGGAAAATACGGACGTATGGTAATCCTACTGTTAAGAATGCTGGAGACACAACTCAGTTTATGTGAACCAACATGGCTGTTGCATCATACTTTCTATTTCAGCAAGAAATACCACACATCACAAACTGGAGGCAGGGCCGGCTCTAGGCACCAGCAAAGCAAGCAGTTGCTTGGGGCGGCAGATTTGCAAGGGGCGCAAGAATCCAGCATGGGAGCTGAGAACCAACAGGGAGCTCTGGGAGCTGTAGTTTCTTGGTTAGCTCCCTGCCTATAGAGCCAGCCCTGGAGCAGGGAAAGAACTACATTTCCCAGCATTCCCTTGGCCACAATTAACAGGAAAGGGAGGGGGAAGGAGTGTGGAACTGAAACCTCGTGCTGCAGCTTGCTGTGAATGGTAGGGACAGAGCCAGCTCTAGGTTTTTTGCCGCCCCCCACCCACAGCCCTGGGCTCCCCCCTCACCCCAGTGTTGCCCCAGCCCTGGACTCTCCCTCGCCCACACCCCCTGCTGCCCCAGCTCTGGCCCTCACCTGCACCCCCCTGCTGCCCCAGCCCTGGGCTTTCCCCCCACCCGCATCTCCTGCTGCCCCAGCCCTGGGCTCTTCCCTCCCCCCACACACTCCCTGCCGCCCCAGCTCTGCCCCCCATCCGCACCAGCCCTGGGCTTCCCACCCCACACACACCTCCTGCCACCCCAGCCCTGGGCTCTCCCCCAAAGAAAGAATTGTGTGGACTAAATGGACAGTGCCCATCTCTATCTGAAACCTAGCAAGGGAGATCCCACTAGAATTTAAAATGAAAAGTAAGGGAGGGGAGGCTCTACTAGACTGGGCAGCTTTAGATACAGTACCAGGCACGTAGGAGGATTTACACTTCTGAGCCATGGAAGCAGAAATTGACTTTTAATTTCCGGATGTAGTTAATATTCAGAAAGGGAATCTAGCACCTGCCTTCCAGATTTGAACACCTCAACATTCAGGAGTGCTCAAGCTCAGTTTAGACAGCTGTTACTTCATTTCTCCCCAATCAAATATACTGATCCACTGGAACTTGCTGTAGAAAAAGTAGGATAAAATTGAGCAAGAAATGCTTCCCAGTGGTTATTAGGACTGGAATTGCTATTTTCAACAGCCATTGCCTTTTTTTTTTCAGTTTTAGTTTTATTTGTTTAAAAGGAAGACAGTGATATTGCATTGGCAAATTCCCCATAGAAACAAAGAGTGGAACAAAAGAATAATAAAGGCACCTCAACTTTTCCTCATTTATGTAGGACAGTCTTATAATATGCATCCAGATATCCTCCAATCACACGAGCTGAAAATTGTTCCACTTTACTGCAGTTCTGTAACCATATGGGAACCAATCCTGTCTGTGTTCTGGGCACATCCAAAATTCCTGCTGAATGACCCGCCCTGCGAGCGAGTTACCAGTTACCCAGGGCTGGGGCGGCAGGAGGGTGCAGTGGGTGGGGGGAGAGAGAGACCAGGGCTGTGGGGGGGCAGCCAAAATTTTTTTTGCTTGGGACAGCAAAAAACCTAGAGCTGACCCTGGTGGGCGGACAGTGAGCCCTGGGGAAAGGGGAGGGCAGAGTGCGGGAGGAGGAGGTGCTGAAAAGAACCCCGGCTCACTATGTGCTGCCCCAGATCACACTGACTCTGGGCTCACAGGCTGGGGCTTCCCTTCTTACAGAGAACAGGACACCTCAGAGGGACAAAGACTTGACTCTCACTGAGCCCTGAACACTTATGGGGTAAGTGGGACTCAGAGCAACTGAAGGGAAATCCTAGTGAAATAAACACCTGGGCATTTTTAATAGATCTATTCCATCTCCGTCTTTATTTTCCCCACCACTTCTGTGGCGGTCAGGTGAGTACCTGGTGGTGGTCCCTAAACCCCTTAGGTATTCAGGGGACTATTGGTGTAAGTGAGTAGAGGATACACAGTCTAGCCCAGTAAAAGGACATCAGAGGTGAGGAGACAGGAGCCTTCACTGAAGTTTCATACTTCTCAGGGCAGAGAATGGCCAGAATTGTCAATGAAGATTAAGGGAATTAGGCACCAAAATCCAAATAAAATCAAATGGGACTTGGTGTGGGATTTTCATAACATCTCACTGCCTCAGCAGTACAAGTCCGGTTCGGTTTTCCTCTGCACCTTTGGAAATCACAGCCAGCACGTCTGTCTGCAAATGACTCTTTTGGGCTGAGATTTGAAATGGTATTTTGGGTTTCAATCAATGGGACCCGGCTACACAAATCCACTCAGTAGGTCTCAAATATCCCAGTCTGTTTAAACATCAGCTCGATAGCTGTGCTGACACACTGTGGGGGTCTGTCTCACACACCCTAATGGAGTTCAGGGGCCCACTGTGCTGGGTACTGCTCTTCCCCATGGGGACAGGCAGTTCTAGCTCTGAGGGGTTCACAATCTAACTAGACAAGCCAGACACGAGCAGAGGCTCAGAGAGGTGAAGTGACCACCCTACATCAACCAGCAGGTCCCATGGAAAAGCAGGATGAGAGGCCAGGTCTGTTCTTTAGATCCCTTGTTTTCAGATTATACCGGAGGCCTGCTTGGCACATGGATATTGTACAGTTATATCCACATCAAGTCCCCATTGATTTGAATGGGAACTGGGTATCCAAATCCCTTGGACAGCTCAGGAAAGTTCAGCCTCTACATCTGTTATGTGTTTCCTTTAAAATCTGAATTCTTTTTCTTAAGTCCCATTTTGAATGTTTTACATAGATAAACTGCTCACAATATAATAGGGGCCTTCTCCTGCAGCAGATATAATTAAAAATAGATTCCAATGAGTTCTGAAAACAAGACGAATGACAGATGCCAGAACCAAGCATATTTTATGCATACTGATTCCCATTCAGCTCCTTGGAGCTTTTATGGTGTCTTGGATGTTGAATATGCAAATAAAGTAATTAACCTCTTCTTTAAAAACAGCAATGGGAGAAAATCACCAGCAAAAGGAATCGCCTTGCTTTGCCAGGCGGAGGGCATTGACAGAACCAAACATGAAATGTTTGCTAAATTTTCTGTTCTTGCTGGCAGCCTTCCCAGGTAGGTGAATTCCAGAGAGATCTGGGATAAGTAGGAGAAAGGGGAGCCAACAAGAAGGGGAGTCAGTCTCATGCATTACTGTCCCTTATCTGCAGGTGTCCAGTCCCAGATCCAACTAGTAAAGGCTGGTGCCGAGATTAAAACACCTGGAGAGTCAGTGAAGCTGTCCTGTGAAACATCTGGGTACAGTTTACTAGCCACTTGCTGTCTTGGATTGGCCAGGATATCCGTGACTGGCTGGAGTGGATAGGATGGATTAACCCGAATTCTGGAGGAATTGACTATGCCTCCAAATTTAAAGGGTGATTCACCCTCTCCAAAGACAACGCCATCAGCACAGCCTATGTGGAGATCCGTGGGCTGAAAAGCGAAGACACCACCGTGTATTACTGTGCGAGAAGCACAGTGAAAGAAAACCCTGTCAGAGTCATGAAAAAACTATCTGCAGAGGAAACCACACACCCCTGGGCACCTGGGAGCCTCTGGGGCAGCAGGAACCAGGAGTCGAAATTCTATATATAAGGCTTATTGAACATCGCAGAAGAACAAAAATTGTTGGGCAAAAGTCAACATTGTTTCTGTAAAGGGAAATCATGTCTTACTAATCTATTAGAGTTCTTTGAAGGGGTCAAACAAACATGTGGACAAAGGGGATCCAGTGGACATAGTGTACTTAGATTTCCAGAAAGCCTTTGACAAGGTCCCTCACCCAAGGCTCTTACCTAAATTAAGTTGTCCTGGGATAAGAGGGAAGATCCTTTCATGGATTGAGAACTGGTTTAAAGACAGGGAACAAAGGGTAGGAATAAATGGTAAATTCTCAGAATGGAGAGGGGTAACTAGTGGTGTTCCCCAAGGGTCAGTCCTAGGACCAATCCTATTCAACTTATTCATAAATGATTTGGAGAAAGGGGTAAACAGTGAGGTGGCAAAGTTTGCAGATGATACTAAACTGCTCAAGATAGTTAAGACCAAAGCAGACTGTGCAGAACTTCAAAAAGATCTCACAAAAGTAAGTGATTGGGCAACAAAATGGCAAATTAAATTTAATGTGGATAAATGTAAAGTAATGCACCTTGGAAAAAATAACCCCAACTATACATACAATATGATGGGGGCTAATTTAGCTACAACGAATCAGGAAAAAGATCTTGGGGTCATCGTGGATAGTTCTCTGAAGATGTCCACGCAGTGTGCAGCAGCAGTCAAAAAAGCAAACAGGATGTTAGGAATCATTAAGAAAGGGAAAGAGCAGGGTCGGCAACCTTTAGCAACCTTTGGCACGCGGCTCAGTTTGTTTACCTGCCGCGTCCACAGGTTCGGCCGATCGCGACTCCCACTGGCCGAGGTTCACCGTTCCAGGCTAATGGGGGCGGCGGGAAGTGGTGCAGGCCAAGGGATGTGTCGGCTAAACTGTGTTCTGCTCAATTTCCTTGTTGCACATTCAGAAGCTGACACAGGAAAGGAAAGAGGAAGATTGGCCAAGAGTTACACAGCAGTTTGCCCAGCTGCGTGTTTCTGTCTGGATTTGTAGCACTGTGCAGAGGTGGGGACGGTGGTAGAGACCAAAGCCAATACCCAGAGGGACACCCTAGAGCTGCACTGACTGAAGCACTAGAAAAGCTCTGGCTATCAGTGCGCTATGTGCAAAAGAAAAACCACTGGTCATTTCCCAGGATCCTGTGATTGTCTGTCACATGAGAACACCACATCACAAGAACAATCTGAATTCTAAATTCTCTTTCTTTCGAATGAATATTAAATACTCCGTGGAACACCATCCCCCCCGCACACCCCAAATACACAAGGAAATGCAAATGTTATAAATTGAACTCACTTAACTGTACTATAAAGCAGTCGGCTCTTTGAAACTCCACTGTGTGCACTAGTGGTTACGCGACTGGATTGGGAGTCAGGAGACAGGGATTTTTTCCTGGGTCGGTCACTCACCTGTTGTTGGGCAAGTCCCTGCCATGAGCTGTGCCTCTACTTCTCCCTGCTCCCCTTTCCTTATTGAGGTTGGGATTTTCAAAGCCGAATAAAGGATCTGGATTTTCAATCCTTATTAATTTGGGCCTCCAAATCCCTTAGGAGGCTTTGAAAACAATCTCAGCCCTCGGCTGTAAGAGCTTTGTGCACAGGATGGTCTCACAGGTGCGAGGCCTTAAACTCAGCTGGGTCCTCTTGGTGCTATTGTAACACAAACAATATAAGCCTGAAACCTTTTCTATCCGTGACATGACAGGTGGAAATTCTCAAGGGCTGAATCCACTTTTTCCATCTGGATCGTTACACAAACCCCATCAACCCAGCACAGCAGCATCTCAAACACGAATTTATCCTAGCGATGAAGCCCTGCGATGGGTGCCTAACCCTCATAGATTTCAATAGAAGTTAGGTACTTAGCAGGATGTTTAAGAGCACCTAGGCACCTATCTGCTTCTTTATTTGCCTCAATATTTTTAATAGCCAGGCCCCGATAAATATAGGCTGGGATTGGCAGATTGTGTTATTTCAGTTTCATATCCAACTGGCTGTTACATTTCGATGTCCCAATATTGGGCACCTTAACACATGAGTTTACCAGTACTCCGTAAACCTCCCCCGATGTCAAAGTGGCTTTAGTGTTTTCCTGGATTGGGGATGAAATTAAATTAACTTGCTCCAGCATCCTCCGTGACTGTGTCCCTGTGAACTCTGAGGTCAGTTATCCGTAAAGGCAGGTGAATCTGAGGTTTAGTCAGATCATTTATCAACGCCCACATGCAAATGAAGTAGGAAAACTGAGTGATAAAGGCGAGCAGGCAACTTTCACCGAAGAGCTGTCAGCAGAGGAAGGACCCACCAGGTTGTTGCGGAGAATGAAAATGATCTGTCTGGGGTTCTTTTTCATTTTGGCAGCTTTCTCAGGTGAGTGGAAGGAACCTACAGGTGTCTGGTTAGGACGGCTGGGCTAGGACAGGGAAGATGGTTTTAAGGCTAAGACAGAGGAGATGGATTCAGGAATTCTGGATTCTAATTTCTAGAGTTCTGAACAAATCAGATAGGATGGAATTTTAAAGCCACAGAGGATTTTGATACCCAATTCTCATTAATCTCTAATGGGAAAAAAGTGTCAAAATCCCTTAGACAGCATTGAAAAATCTCAGGCTGAGTTTATGCTTCAGTTTTGCCTCTGAAAAATGGGGATAACTGTACTTCCCAGGAGTGCGGTGCAAATAAATTTGTTATTACATACAAGCAGATCAGATACTGTTGGGAGGAGGGAAACAGAAGGACTTGGATAAACCTGAGAAGAGGAAGAAAAGAATGCTATTAACTGTGTTTTTATGCTTATTTATTATCAGGTGTCAGCTCCCAGATCCAGCTGACCCAGTCTGGGGCAGAAAACAAAAAGCTTGGAGAGTCTGTGAGGGTGACGTGCAAAACCTCCGGCTACACCTTTACCGACTATACCATTAACTGGCTACGGCATACTCCTGGGAAAGGACTGGAGTGGATAGGACTTATCTATCCCAGTACTGGTGGCACAGTCTATACCCAGGCTTTCCAGGGGCGATTCACCATCACCAGGGACAACTCCATAAGCACGACCTATCTACAGCTGGGCAGTCTGAGAACCGATGACACAGCCACGTATTACTGTGCTAGGCACACACAGTGACACAAGCCACATCTAGACCAATTCAAAAAGCATCCAGCGAGAGAACCCAGGTGTCCTGCTAACACCGGAGCCTTTAGTCACCCCAGAGAGCATTTGCCCATATAAACAGACCATGTGTAATTTCCACTACAACATCTTAGGTTCCTAACTCATTCAAACCTTATGGTAAGTAGATTTTTTCTTGCATCTGAAGAAGTGAGGTTCTTACCCAGGAAAGCTTATGCTCCCAATACTTCTGTTAGTCTCAAAGGTGCCACAGGACCCTCTGTTGCTCTTTATAGATTTTTTCTGGCTCCTAAGTCACCTTTCTCAATATGAATTAAGCTCCTGTGACAGTCATCTGTCACAGCAGCAAAACTGGCTATGGGCTACTTTGGGGAGGGTCTTTCAATCTCTCCTGTTGAAGCTGTTCCACAGGGAATACATTAATACTCATTAGGCCTGAAAGAGAATGGGGGGTATGCCCCCCAATGTGACACTCAGCTGGAGAGTGGAAAACGTGGGCTCAAATGCCTGCCCCCACATCAGGCAGAGAGGGGAAATAAACCTGGCTCTATCATGTCTTAGGCAAGTGCTCTAATCACTAGGATAAGAGTTAACAGAAGTACCACTAACTCTTTCTCTGGCACAAGGCATTTGGGGGGTCTTTTTAAGTAACAGCTGAGGCACCTAACTCCAGAAGAGCTGTGAATCCCAACTGGAGTTAAGCACCTAACTCCCTTTAAGGGGTGGGATTTAGGACCTAAACCCTCCTCAGCATTTCCTAGGGGGTAGGTGAGGCAGCTCCCCACTCAGAGTGCTGGCTTTTGCAGATCCCACTAACAAGCACATAATTCTCCTCTACACGTGCATCCTTACCTCTAGGGCAGCCCCACCTGCCCAGATGGGGAATGACAGGGGACTTTTCCTTTTACACCCATCTGGTGGTCCATTCTCAGCTGCAAGGGCCAGTCCTAGACAATGTCTTCTCCAGGTTCTCCCACTGGGCCTCAGCCCAAGTCCCACTGCTGTTCAGTCCCAGGGGGTAGCTCTGAACCAAAGGACCTCCCCATCTCCTGGGCTTCACTTCAGTTCAGTCCCTAGGGTTTTCCCACTGGGAGTCCAAGTGCCACTTAAACTAGACTTCCACACTTCATGGCCTTCGAGCTCACTCTCCCACGACTGAGCTCCCAGCTCTAGTGAAGCAATGCTCAGACTCCTTCACCACCACAGCTGGGCTCAGGGTTTCTAATGAAGCCCCATTACACCCAGCTGGGGTCACTAATGAGCTCCTATGTTCCCAGCTCACCAGGGAGGCTGAGGAATAGCTGCAAAGTCATGGGCCAAGCAGAGCCCAGCTTGCCTCAAAAGCCCCGCTCCAGATCCGCTCCGGGTCTTCAGCAGTACTTCGGCAGGGGGTCAGTCGGGGGTTTTCTTTTTCTTTTTTTCTTTTTTTTTTTTTCTTTGCAGGGGGTGGCGCCTTTCTTTATGTGTTCGCTCCCCCTGCTGCTAAAACCTGGCTTCGCCACTGGATCCCACATTCCCAATTCAAAGTGTGTCCCGCTTCAACCTTACTGCACTTTTGGAAGGTGTGAATTCAACAGAGGATGTCGTTATTTCGCTGTACGTTTGTGTGCAGACCAGCCCTGGCTCCGGGCCTTGAACCATAAGCCCATCTAGTCCCTCTTTGTGCATTTGAAACAAAATCCTGCAAATCCAGCCTTCTGCTTAAAGCCTGAGATCCCGCAGACACTTTCCAAACTACCTCCCCCCTTTCTGCAGCCCCAAATCTCTCTCTCTCCATTCATCACCATTGTCATGAGCTCAGCAGTGCAAAAACTCCCAAGCACGGCACCAAGAGAAGTTTTCACTGGCTAAAGACTAAGAAGATTTTCCAAACTTCCTAAGGGAGTTAGATGCACAATTTGGGCTTCCAGCTCCATTAATTGGCTCTGAAATTCACCTAGGTGGCCAACTGCTAGGCAAGTTCTCATTGTTTGCTGTGCTTGTTATTGCTTTGTCTGTCTGTTAATTCAGATAGCAAAGAGAAAGACGTCTGTACACACAGAGCAAACTGAACAGGACTTCTTTGAGTCACACATTCTAAACCGAGAAATGAACATCTAGTCTGAGCTCCTGCACCACACCTCTTCTGCAGGGTCAGATAAAACCTTCTTCCTCTGCTACCATAACAAGGATGGCTCTGGGATCCTAACCTGCCAGATTACAGAGGTGACAGACACATAAACAAGAGGGAAGGGGAAAGAGAAAATGTGTGTTTAGAAAGAGAAAGGGAGAGAGATTTTCCAGGGTTTAATAAAAATCCCCAGAGTCACTTTTAAAATCTAAATCAGCCTTCAAAGAAACAGGGCTGGCTCCAGGCACCAGCCTAGCAAGCAGGTGCTTGGGGTGGCCAATGAAGAGGGGGGCGGCACATCCAGCCCTTCAGCGGCAATTCGGTGGCAGGGCCGTCACTCCCTCTGGGAGTGAAGGACCTGCCGCCGAATGCCGCTGTAGAATGAAGCAGCGGTAGAGGTGCCGCCGATCCCGATCACGGCTTTTTTTTTTTTTTTTTTTTTGCGCTGCTTGGGGCGGCAAAAATGCTCGAGCCGGCCCTGCAAAGAAACATCGATGGATATATTCTGGCTGACAAGAGTAAAAAACCTCTTCAAAATTACATCAAGCTAAAGCAAGTCTGTAACCACATGGGGGCAACAAAATGTAATACTGGGAGAAATAGTTCATATAAAGTGGACCCAGAAACACTCGAGAGGATTTTCTCCTCCTCCCATACATAAGGCCGGGATGGTCAAAGCCAGGATTTGGTCACAAACAAAATCTATGAAATGGTTGGGAAGTGAGAACCCAGCCCTCCTTCGGGGGTTTGTAAATCACAGTTCAGCTACACAGTTCACCAAAGGAGAGTGCCCATGTTCATAGCTTCGGTTAGTGCATTTGTTTTCCCATATCCCCGGGGTATTACATTCGAGTAACCCAATGTCAACTAGCCAACCCCCCCTGAGAACTTTCCCTCCAGCACCAGGAAAAATGAGACTTTGGCTCCATGTAAAAAGAACAGGAGTACTTGTGGCACCTTAGAGACTAACAAATTTATTAGAGCATAAGCTTTCGTGGACTACAGCCCACTTCTTCGGATGCATATAGAGTGGAACATATATTGAGGAGATATATATACACACATACAGAGAGCATGAACAGGTGGGAGTTGTCTTACCAACTCTGAGAGGCCAATTAAGTAAGAGAAAAAAACTTTTGAAGTGATAATCAAGCTAGCCCAGTACAGACAGTTTGATAAGAAGTGTGAGAATACTTACAAGGGGAGATAGATTCAATGTTTGTAATGGCTCAGCCATTCCATGGCTCCATGTAGTGTTCCTTGCAGTGGCTCTGGAAGGTATTTTCTCCCCTCACACCCATTGGCGTGGCAGGGGAACAGTCTGTTACTGCTCTGAATACTAATGTGATGTATGATATGGTTCTATTCCCAGGTCCCAGGCGCAGCTGGTGGAGTCTGGAGGGGGTGTGAAAAAGTCTGGAGACTCTCTCCGCCTCTCCTGCAAAGCCTCCGGGTTCACCTTCAGCAACCACAGTATGAACTGGGTCCGACAGGCTCCCGGGAAGGGGCTGGAGTGGGTCTCACCAGGGCCGGTGTAACCACTAGGCCAATTAGGCAGCCGCCTAGAGCACCAAGATTTGGGGGCGCCAAAAAGCAGTGCCCCCAAATTTTTTTTTACATGGTCCACAGCAGCATCCCTCCTCGTCCTGCGCCGCCTCCTGCTGCCACTCCCAGGGCAGGAACCAACGCTGGGCCCCGGTGATCTGCGGGGGACAGAGGCGACAGGCAGCATCCGAGTGCGCCGCCGCCTCCTCCCCGGGCTCCAACATTCCCAGCTCCCACCCTCTCCAGCCCGTGCACCCCCGGCTGGGCACTTCCCCCGTGCTGCAGCAGCCGGAGCTGGGGGTGTGGGAAGTTGCTTCGGGCCCCGCAGTTCAGGGAGCCGGGAAAGTTGGAGCCCGGGGAGGAGGCGGCGGTGCGCTCGGATGCCGCCCATCACCTCTGTCCCCCACAGATCGCTGTGGCCCGGCATTGGCTCCTGCCCTGGGAACAGCAGCGGGAGGCGGCGCAAGACTAGGAGGGATGCTGCTGTGGACTGTGGCCACCAGGCAGAGTGGGGTTCCCAGGAAATGTTCCTGACCATTGCCGTCTGGCTGGCTTGGCAGGAAAGCTTCGCGGCGCCGACGCTTACAGCTGATTATTTGAACCTGGGAGTTGTAAGTTGCAGCCACTCGGGATCCCCTTCCCCTCATGTCACACAGACCAAGCCTCCACAGCTCGAAAAAACCCTTGTTCTTTCTAGTTGTATTTCCCTGTATGGATTAATCTGGGATATCTATGAGAAAACAACCTGTTTAAAAAGTTACATGATTAAATACTTGATATTTGCATTAACCTAACTTTCAAAAATATGCCCCAACTTTTTTAATTTGCAGTGTTTAAATCAAGAAAACAATTCCAGCTGCAATGATGTATCCTGCTCTTTAAACTGTTCAGAAAGCCATAGCATACAAATAAATTAATGTAGCTAACATTTTAAAAAGTAATTCAACTGATTATAAAACACAGCCACAAAACTAGGAAAATCATGCCAAGATAGTTGGTTTCACGCTTCCGAGATAAGGAAATGATTCGTAAAGTAAGAAACACATATAATGCATAAGCAGAGTCAATGTCAAATAGAAACAGAAGTTTCAGTAAATATTAGTTTAAACTTAAAGACAAACTTTAGAATATGAAATCATATGAGAGGGGCCTATTTTATAAAGAACATTTCAAAAAAGCACTTTTCATCAGTTGTTGGAAAGTTGTCAGGTCATTTTTAAGTAGAGATGTCAAAGGTCTGCAAATCTGTTATTGAACTTATTACTATGAACACTTGAAAGGCACCAGGGTGATGGGGTTTAGCTACAGGGACACATGATTTTATACAATCCCTTGTGCTGTCACATTATTTAAAAGAGACAAAGGGCTGGTCCACACTAAGCCCCCAGTTAGAACTAAGATACGCAACTTCAGCTACGTGAATAACGTAGCTGAAGTCGAAGTATCTTAGTTCGAACTTAAAGGTACTTACCGCAGGTCCACACGCGGCAGGCAGGCTCCCCCGTCGATTCTGCCTACTCCTCTCGCGGAGCAGGATTACCGGCGTCGACGGCGAGCACTTCTGGGATCGATTTATCTAGACAAGACGTGATAAATCGATCCCAGAAGATCGATTGCTTGCCGCCGAACCAGCGGGTAAGTATAGACATACCCAAAGTGAATGAGGTGAGATCTTTTACTGGACCAATTTCTGTTAGTGAGAGGGACAAGTTTTCGAGCTACACAGAGTTCTTCTTCAGGTCTGAAAAGGTACTAACAGTGTCACAGCTAAACACTAGATCTAACAGATAGTTTAGCACAAGTAGTTAGCACATATTCAAGGGGACCATTCAAGGTTAAGTAGCCCATTAACTCCCTTGTAATACCAGGACAAAAGGGGAGATTAGTGGGTTGCAAGTTGTTGTAATTAACCATAAATCCACTGTCGTTATGAAGATCATGATTTTTAATGTCTAGCAACTTTTTGAATTCAAGCTCCCAGGCTCATCTCTTGAAAAGTGTTTTCACTTTCCTTTAAGGATGAGGACTGATAGGTGAGATATTGAGTGATTTTGTGGGGGCCCAACTCATGAGTTCTGAATGTTTGAGGTTGGCAATACTGAATATTACATCATGTCACCAAAGAAATTTAAGTCCAGGTTTCTCAAACTTTTTTACAGGCCGTATCTTAATACAGTTATTGTTTCATAGGCCAAATCCTCCTGCTCTGACAATCACATTGTATCCAAATATGGTAACCCTCCTTATGCCAACTCTGCGTTGCGGGCACAAGCGTACTGCTTCGCTATGGTACAAAGTGGCAAAGATGTCATTTTTCTCATCGTGCGCAGCCGTTACCCGTTCTGACAGGCTGTTTATAATGCTCCGTTTACTAGTTTTTGGAGGTTGTTGACTGAGGCAACTATTTGTGTTGAGTTGTTTCAGATCTAAGACTCTGGCAGTTGCTGCTGCATCATTTTGCTAATACTTTGTGTCAATTGTGTGTGTACGTGAAGTGTTTGAGTCTATATGTTTATCATGTGCGAATATGCGTGTGCACGTTGCTGAAATTTGTCATATGGATATTGTCAGTTGTTGTTGTATGACGGAGTATCCGCCATTCTAATTTTATAAATGTTATTAATAACAATAATTGGATATTCTAAAGGTAGAATAAAATGTAGTAGATTTTGATATGAAAGAATGAAGGAAGGAAGTATACACGTCTAAAAAGGGTGTATTTCCGATTACAATCAACAGTGCTTAATTTTAAGGAAAAGTCATCTTGATCTCTTTGTCATAACTATAAAGGGAAGGGTAACAACAGTCCTGTGTACAATACTCTAAAATCCCTCCTGGCCAGAGGCACCAAAATCCTTTTACCTGTAAAGGGTTAAGAAGCTCAGGTAACCTGGATGATGCCTGACCCAAAAGACCAATAAGGGGACAAGATACTTTGAAATCTTGGGGGGGAGGGGAAGGCTTTTGGTTGTGCTCTTTGTTTTGGTGGTTGTTCGCTCTTGGGAATAAGAGAGACCGGACATCAATCCAGGCTCTCCAAATCTTTCTGAACAAGTCTCTCATATTTCAACTTGTAAGTACAGCCAGGCAAGGCATGTTTGTTTTCTCAACTTGTGAATGTTCCCTTTGCTAGAGGGAGGTTTATCCCTGTTTTGCTGTAACTTTGAACTAAGGCTAGAGGGGGTTCCTCTGGGCTCTTTGAATCTGATTACCCTGTAAAGTTATTTCCCATCCTGATTTACAGAGATGATTTTTACCTTTTCTTTTTAATAAAATCCTTCTTTTAAGAACCTGACTGATTTTTCCATTGTCCAAAGACCCAGGGGGTTGGGTCTTTGATCACTTTGTAACCAATTGGTGAGGATATTATTCTCAAGCCTCCCCAGGAAAGGGGGTGTAAGGGCTTGGGGGGATATTTTGGGGGAAGAGGAATTCCAAGTGGTCCTTTCCCTGTTTCTTGTTAAATCACTTGGTGGTGGCAGCGCACCAGGTTTTAACCTAAGCTGGTAGAAATAAGCTTAGGGGGCTTTCATGCAGGTCCCCACATCTGTACCCCAGAGTTCAGAGTGGGGAAGGAACCCTGACATGGTGGTAGAGCAGTGGGATCATTTTTTAACCAAAAGTACAGCAGGATTTTAAAAGGACATTTTTTTCTTGTTCGTTTTTTTTGTCTCTGCCTGAAGGCAGAGGGGTCAAGTTACAGTAGGAAAGGAATTCACAAACTGGGTTGTTTTTTCTTCTTTCTAGCTCTTGCATATAGCTAGGTTAAACACAGAAAGGCTGAACACTGAATGCTGTGAAAGTCTCTGTTAACTAAGCAGCCCCTGAGCTGAGTGCATCCCACTTCGGTGAACTGCAGAGGGGGTGTGGCCCAGCACAAGAAAGCAGGAAAATGAGTACCAGAGACGCTGCTAATAAACTAGAGCTGGCCAGACTGGAAGCACAAGAGAAAGAAAAGGAGCATAAGAGACTGATCGAATTAAAAAACCTCGAGAAGGAAGCTGCTGAAAGAGCAGAGAAAGCCAATGAGCTGCCCACAAGAGAACTATGGAGGAGAGAGAAAGAGAGGGGTAGCATGAACTGGAGTTAGAGAGGGCAAGGGCTAAGCGGGATATATCAGACAACCCTAGCAACCCCTCTCCAGGTACCACTTCCCATCCCAGAAAATTCCCCACCTACAAGGCAGGCGATGATACTGAGGCCTTCTTAGAAAATTTTGAAAGGGCCTGCCTTGGATACAGCATCACTCCAGACCAGTACAGGGTAGAGCTGAGGCCGCAGCTCAGTGGACCCTTAGCAGAGGTGGCGGCTGAAATGCCTAAGGAACACATGAACAGTTATGAACTTTTTTTTAAAAAGGCCAGAATCAGAATGGGGCTAACACCCGAGCATGCCTGTTGGTGGTTCAGAGCCCTAAGGTGGAAACCAGACGTGTCATTTACCCGACATGCCTACCACATTGTGAAAATTTGGGATGCCTGGGTATCAGGATCCAGAGTAACAGCCGTGTTAGTCTGTATCCGCAAAAAGAAGAACAGGAGTACTTGTGGCACCTTAGAGACTAACAAATTTATTAGAGCATAAGCTTTCATGGACTACAGCCCACTTCTTCGGATGCATATAGAATGGAACATATAA
>NC_048309.1:41637221-41661299 GCF_013100865.1 Trachemys scripta elegans
ATTACTGCGCCAGGCAGACACAGTGACACAGAGCAAAGCAGGGACCTGTGCAAATCAATGGGACATGGATTCTGACCAGACTTTCTGGCCTCTATCTTGCTGTAATTTATCTGTCTAGAGAAAGGGAAACACAAACACAAGAAATTTGCACTAGATGGAAATGAAGGGACATCTTCTGCTTCCCCTTTCCACTCCCTCCTCTCCCCAAATAGACTCCTTCTGTGCTAAACAGTCCTGAGAATCTTGGCACGGTGACCTTAAAGAATCAACAGCTGTCGCTCCCTGGGGACTAGTCTACAAATATCAATTACTCTGAATTAATATAAATCAGTTTAGTTAAATGGATGCCACTTTTGTTTGTGCACTCTCTTATTTCAGTTTCAAATTCGTTCCAGCGGTTCAGCTTGGGAGCCAGGAAAAATGCTGGAAGCAAAGTTTATAACCAAAGTGTAAGAGTGTCCACATACAGAAAGTCGATACGGTTAATCTCAATGGGATTGGAATCACATCGTTATTTACATCATCATCCCTGTGAGTGTAGAAAGTGTACACACACATACACACATACACACCAGATCTCATTCCCTCCAGTAGGGGGAGCAGTGATACAAGCAGTGATACAAGCAGAGAGAAAGCGAGAGAGAATGAGAATGCTCTTGTATTCCAGAACTCTGTAAAGGAACAAGTGAGTTTTTTTCTCTCTCATAGAAACATGATTAGATCTCAGATGAGACTTGAGGTCCAGCTAATCCGGTATCCTACTCCAACGGTAGCTGATGCTTCAGAGGAAGGTTGTTTGCAGTGTTGTTGTAGCCCTGATGGTCCCAAAAATATTAAGATACGCAAGGTGGGTGAGGTAATATCTGCTACTGAAACAACTTCTAATGGTGAAAGAGACACGTGTTTGAGAAACACAGAGCTTCTCTGCAGGTCTGGAAAAGGTCAGACCTGAAGAAGACCTCTGTGTAGCCAGACAGCTTGTCTCTTTCATCAACAGAAGTTGGTCCAATCACAGATATTATTTCACTCACTTTGTCTCTCAGAGGAAGGTGGATGATAATCTGTGCCACACACAGGTTTTACTAAATCAGATACTAAACCTCAAAGATTACTTATGGGCTTGTTGCAGGAATCATCGGGTGAGGTTTAATGCCTTGTGTTAAGCAGGTCAGGCTAGATGATGGGATCCCTTGGTAGTCCCATCTGGCCTTAATATCTATGAATCTATGAAAATTACTGAAATGTTCCCAATGTGATTGCAAATGAAATGAAATTACATGAAAACTCAATGGAATTTTACATTCAATGAGATTTGGCTGCCTAACTCCCTTAGGTCTGTCTGGGGGAAAAAGCCATTGAATTATAATAATTAACACAAGAATTCAGGCTCACACCTTCTGTTTAACCTTCAGTGTTTGGACACCACCTGCAGCAACGTTTCCTGAGGGGGGAGGGATAACTCAGTGGTTTGCGCATTGGACTGCTAAACCCAGGCTTGTGAGTTCAATTCTTGAGGGTGCCATTTAGGGATTTGGGGCAAAAATCTGCCTGGCAATTGGTCCTGCTTTGGGCAGGTGGTTGGATTAGATATGATCTCCTGAGGTCCCTTCCAACCCTGACATTCTATGATTCTATGGCCACCTATTACTGTGACAGAGAGCAAAGAAGGGACTCATACAAAAAAGATGAGGCCAGTAAACAATAGTGAGGTCAGAGTTACAGAGACAGTTAAGCCACCCAGAGAGAGAGACCCACAGTAAATTGAATATGAAAAAAATATATGAATAGATTTTCCCCAGAGAATCCAGAACTTACCCCCTTTTCCTGCCCACCGTTTGCCTTTCAGCTACCACAGGATCTCGTCAAACTCCCTGAGAAAATACATGTATTTGTTTTCATTACAATGGTTGCATGAACAGGCAGGGGAAGATTAATGGAAATGTAGAGTTACACAAAATCACTCAGGGCCCAGGGGCGCCGCTCCCTGATTTCTTCTACAGTCAGGTGTGGGGGTTCTGCGGGCTGTCAGGGCACAGGAGGGGGTTGGATGGGACAGGAGTCCCAGGGGGCCGTCAGGGGGTCAGAAGCAGGAGGGGTCGGATAAGGGGCAGGGGCCAGCCAAGCCTGGCTGTTTGGGGAGGCACAGCCTCCCCTAACCGGCCCTCCAGACAATTTCAGAAACCCGATGCGGCTCTCAGGCCAAAACGTTTGCCGGCCCCTGCAGTAGAAGGTAGCACTGACACAAGCAAACCGAAACGAAAATCAGCACAACACATCTCATTCCTGCCTTAGGGGGCAGCAGTGTTTCTCCCACCCACCCTCACTCCCAGGCAGTTCTTCTACATGAAACACACCTAGTAATACGGCGCTGGGTTTCTCCCCGGCCTGCGGGTCAGATTCTGCCCTGTGTCCTGCCACCACAGCCTGGGTCCTGACAAAGCCCAGAGGCTGCATCTTCTCTCCATTCCCTTTTCCTGCCCTCTCACCACAGCTGCTTTTCAGGCTCTGCGGCCTAAACCCGCCCTTCCCCCACATTCAGCTGCTGCTCCTTCCCCATCTGACATCAGGGGGAGAGATAGCTCAGTGGTTTGAGCATTGGCCTGCTCAACCCAGGGTGTAGGGTTACCATACGTCCGGATTTTCCCGGACATGTCCGGCTTTTTGGGCCTCAAATCCCCGTCCGGGGGGAAATCCCAAAAAGCCGAACATGTCTGGGAAAATCGGGACATGCGGGGCCCGGGGTGCTGGGCTGGGGGCCGGGTTGGGCCCGGCGGTGCTGGGCCGGGGGCCGGGCGCCGGGCCGGCGGTGCTGAGCCAGGGGCCGGGCGCTGGGCCGGCGGTGCTGAGCCGGGGGCTGGGCTAGCGGTGCTGAGCCGGGGGCCGGTGCTGAGCCAGGGGCCGGGCGCTGGGCCGGCGGTGCTGAGCCAGGGGCCGGAGACCGGGCTAGTGATGCTGAGCCGGGGGCCGGTGCTGAGCCGGGGGCCGGGCGCTGGGCCGGCGGTGCTGAGCCAGGGGCCGGGGGCTGGGCTAGCGGTGCTGAGCCGGTGCTGAGCCGGGGGCCGGGCCGGGGGCCGGGCCGGCGGTGCTGAGCCGGGGGCTGGGCCAGGGGCCGGGCTGGGGGGTGCTGGGCCAGGCCGGCAGTGCTGGGCGGGCCGGGGCTGGCACCCCAGGGCCTGAGCCGAGCCAGGCTGGAGACGCCGGGGGGGGGGGGCCAGACTGGGCCACGCCTCCTCCCCCCACCCACCCCAGCTTACCTGCTGCCTGCTTCAGGCTTCCCGCGAATCAAATGTTCGCGGGAAGCAGGGGAGGGGGCGGAGTTGGGGCGGGGATTGTGGGGAAGGGGTGGAGTTGGGGCGGGGCCGGGGCCCCGTGGACTGTCCTCTTTTTGAACACTCAAAATATGGTAACCCTAGGGTTGTGAGTTCAATCCTTGAAGGTGCCACTTAGGGATCTGGGGCAAAATCAGTACCTGGTCCTGCTAGTGAAGGCAGGGGGCTGGACTTGATAACCTTTCAAGGTCCCGTCCGTTTCTAAGAGATGAGATATCTCCATTAATTAATAAAATTCCCATGAGAGGGTCATTTCCCTGGGCCCATTTATATCTATCTCACTGCTTGAGTTCGGAGTATAATGTTTTCACCCGTGTAGCTATAACAGTGCAAGGCCGACTTTGGATGAGGTTATGCCAGTGTAAAGGTACCTTACTCCACTCTAGTTTGTCCCCTTTCTCCTCTGGGTCATGAGCAGCATTTTGTCTCTTCTCCGAGGACGTCCCGGCGTTTGACAGAAAGAGCACAGTGTATGGCCCCTGACTATTGCCTGTCCCTGAGCCATTCCCTGCTTTTCTCAGCAATGTCCCGAACCGCAGAGCTTGGAAGGGAGTCACCGGACACTTTACAGGCCAGGGTAAGGGACTGTCTGGGTTCAGCCTCACACACACCTACACACAGAGCAAGTTTCACTCCCCACAGCAGCGCACAGCAGTGTGTCTCTCTCACACTGTCTCTCCCCCTCACAGGTGTCTCTGCTACAGGAAAAGCACCGGGCACTAGGGTGATGCGTTTCCCCCGAGCGTGTGCTCTAGACTGTCCCTGGGTTACTGCCGTCACGGCCTTTACTCTGACAGAGCCCACAACCCGCACAGTCCCTCCGTGCCCAGCTCTCTCCCTTTCCCTGAAGCGGTTCCTCACACTGTGGTGCCTGGAACCAGCCACTGGCTCCCCACAGCTGCGGCTCCTTCCCCATCCAACACTCCCAGGAGAGTCTCACGTCTCTGGACATCTCCTCTCTCTCGTTTCTATTGTTCAGCTCTGCCTGGGGCATTCGGCAGCAGGCGCGGCTGGAAGGCTGGATTCAAACCCCCCAGTGTAGGGACCCGATCCACAGTCCCTTGCTTCCCTGAAGGGCTCCAATGAAGGTGACTTGACTTTGGGCCACCGCTGACAGGAAGGGGATGTGTGACTCTGCTTCCAACAGACAGCGCTCCCTGCCTGGCGGTGTCCCTCCCTTTATACCCGCTGGGGAACCTGCATGCAAATCCCTGCCCTGGGGGGTTCCTGTTAAATACCAACCCCTGGTTCTAGGAGTCTCAGTCTCTCCCCAGACACAGAACTGCCCGGTCCTGTCCGCTGGGGAATTTCCCTCATTTTACAAAAAGGAGAATGAAATCTCTGTGGCTTTTCCTTTCCTTGTTCTCCACCTTCACCTGTGAGTGTCTATCGGACAGCGGGAGAATTGGGGACAGATGCACAGATTCATTCGGTGACGAATTTCCTCCATGTTTTGTTTCTCTTTCCCCAGGTGTCATCTCTCAGGTGCAGCTGGTCCAGTCTGGCCCGGGGGTGGTGAAGCCCGGAGAGACCCTCGCACTGACCTGCGTTGTCTCGGGTGTTTCCATCACTAGCAGCAGCTACGCCTGGAGCTGGATCCGGCAGCCCCCCGGGAAAGGGCTGGAATGGGTAGCACGTATATACCCACACGACGGGAGAAAGTGGTTTGCCGCGTCTCTCCAAAGCCGGACCACCATCTCTTCGGACACCGCCAAGAACCAGTTCTCCCTGCAGCTGGCCTCCCTCACAGCTGCAGACACCGCCAAGTATTACTGTGCCAGAGACACACAGCGACACAGAGCAAAGCGGGGCTGGTACAAAAAGGGGAAGCGGATTGTCTAGAGTCACTCGGGGCCCTGTCACACTCACGTCTCCATTAGAAGCAGGGTGAGACACTGGTCACAAGGGGTTTAGGAGGTGGAAATCGGGGAGGGAAAATTCCTCGTCTCCTCACTCAGCTCCTGGTAACACGGACACACAGAGATCCCATCTCACGGCCCCCCAGGGGGGATCAATCAGACAAGCACCGGCAGGTCGCGTTCCCATCGCTGTGGGAGGTTTGATAGCTATCGATATTCAAATATCAATACAAATACAATATACACATATTTATGTGTATCTATTCAATATATTTAGTGTGTATCTCTATGTGTAGACACACACTAAACATTTCCCATCATTCACACCACTGTGGCTCTTTCGGGTAATGTTGGTCACTAATTCGGCTCCTTAACCCCTGAGGTTTGACTATCACTGGTTCAAGTCCCGAAGGAGAAGGTTTAATATCCCCGCCAGCCATATTCTGCCCCCTATCCAGTGTGTGTCCCAGGCAGCCCCGACCCTGACCAATCACAGGACTCCTTTGGATACAGCCCAGAAGCTGCCGCTTTCCTGTCTGCCAACTTCCCGGCCTCCCTCGTGCCCTGAGAGCTGTTTGCTGGTGTTACTTGGGCAAATCCAACCTTTCTTCCTCTCCCAGTTAGACGGCCTGGCCTCTTAGCTAGAGACCCAGACAGAGAGAGCTGGCCCTCACCCTCCCGTCCCGGGCCCAGGCCCCCTTTACCCAAATCCCTGCTTCACTTTCTGAATCCTCTTGCTTCCCCTTTGCTGGTTCCTCCTGCGTTTTATGTGAGCATCTGCCTCTTTACAACCATGGGATTTATTTCCAAATTCTCTTTCCAACCCCACTCAAATGATATCAACTATTCAAAACGCGCCCAAATCCAGTGGGTTTGGGGATCCCAATTCCCTTAAAGACTGTTCCAAAGCCCCACCCATATCTGCAAATTTCACATTAGCCACACACCTGCCCCCCACCCCGGTGTACAACACTCAGGAGGTGGACTCTGCTTCCTCGTGCTGCGCACTGAAATGTGCACCCAGGGACTCACCGAGACAGGGGTGATGGTTACATGAATGGTGAGATACTCTGGGCCTGGTTTCCAAAAGATGCTCAGCGCCTGTATCTCTGAGTGACCCCAGTCACAGATGTGGGCGATTATCCACTTCTGGGAATCCGGCTCCCTGTGACTCGCTGGGCATCGAACAATTCACACTCCCAAACTCAGAACCGGAGTAGGAGCCCATGTCAGAGGTGCTAAGCGGGCACTGCTCTGCCTGAACTCAGTGAGAGCTGTCGGGGCCCAGCACCTCCAAAATTCATCCCTTCCGCTGCAGTCAGTTATGGGAGGAAGGGTAGGATTAGGGGAAAGGCGCGGGGCTGGGTTAAGGAGATTCGGGTTCAGATCTGGTCTCTGCCAGACACTGCCTGAGAGAAAGTGGGTAACTCAGCTCGTCTCTCCCCCTGCCCAGTCCCCATCTACAAACACCCCCCGTCCCACTCGGGCGTCACTCCCACAACCCGCCAGCCATGCATGAGGCCTTTTCTAAGCAGCAGCAGCTGCAGCTCTGGATGCGGCCAGATGGGGGCGCTGCTCCCAAGCAGAATGGAATTCCACCGCCAAGAAAAAGAACATTCTCTCTTATCTCCCCCCACCCAGAGGAGGGCAGATTGACGACTCTAAAGACGAGACAGGCACCTATCAATGGGGACAAGATAGCTGTGATCGAAACCAGCATGGGATAACTCCCTGAGAGACTTAATGAAAGAACAAGATAAAGGATGAGAAGAACAATTTAAGAAAACAAGCACTCATCAAATGACAATTGATTACAGCATGACAGTGCAAAACTCATTGGTCCCAATGAAGGAAAATCACTATATAAACAGGGGGCCTTGCCATGAAACGTTGGGTTCGTCTTGCTAAGACTTCCCCAGAGCATCGTGTTGCGACCAACAGAACCTGGCTCCTATCTGCCTGTGATCAACCTAGCTGGCCACTAGATTGAGCCAGACTCTCGACTGGTAACTATAACATCGACTGGCGGGATGCTGTGTGTGTGACTGAATGCATATGCTAATTGCTGTATTTCCAATAAACACGGCGTATTGCCTTTTCCCCTGAAAAAGATCCCGTGTGCTTCTTATAAGCATAACACACAGACACTGGAATCAGCTCTGCAAGGGGAGCACTCAGCTAGGGAATTGCCCAGCATTCACGTGCACACCCCCCTCCCGAAGTGTAAACCCAAAATTGTGTCATCTTGCGCTGCACAAAGAACTGCACAGTGTAAGATCATTGACATTCGCTCCCTCTCTCAATGTGGAGGAAGATTTGCACAGCTTTTTGCCCCCAGTTATGAATTCCACAAATTGGTTTTAGAGAAAACAAAAATAAGTTTATTAAGTACAAAAGATAGATTTTAAGTGATTATAAGGAATAGTAAACAGATCAAAGCAGATTACCTAGCAAATGAAACAAACATGCAAACTAAGCTTAAAATACTAAAGAAACTGGTTACAAATAATAATTCCTCACCCTAAATGTTGCTTTAGGCAGATTGTAGAGATTCTTGAAGGCAAGCTGCTCTAGATTGCAGTTTAAAACTCCTGGTATTTCTTTCACAGTCCTGACACCTTTCCAGCCTGGATTCAGTCCTCACCACCCTGCCTTCGGTCTTGTTTCTTAGATGTTTTCAGCAGTCATCCTGGGGCTGGATTCAGTGGAGAATGAACACTGATTAAGTCACTCCCCTGCCTTAAATAGGTTTACATATGGTGGGAACCCTTTGTTTTCCAGAATGGTTCCTCCCCGCACCACAGCTCAGTGGAAAATACTGGTATTCTACCATGGAGTCCATTACCCGGTGACATGATCACATGACCCTGCAGTGTCAAAGAAGCCACGAGTCAAAGGCCATTTGTAGCATCCCAGGAAGGTGGGAGACTAGCATCTCCAAAGACATATTGTTCTCCCTAAGGGTCCATTGACTAGTCCCCAGCTAGCCAGCCAGACTGATTGCATTCTATCTGGTGGGCAAAGACTTTTGTGCAAAGACTTTTGTAGTACAGCTGTATAGTCAATATTCCTAACTTCAGGTACAGAAATTATACAAACACAATAATCATATTCAGCAAATCACAACCTTTCCCATTATACCTCACGTGCCTTATCTTGCACAAAATAGATCATATTTATGCTATAATCATATTAGAACAATATTCTATGAAGAATATGGGGCATAGTGTCACAACTCCTGAAAAAGGGGCAGAGGATTCTATGCAGTGCAGCGAGACCAGTTTTAGACGGTGTGTTGGATCCTGGCTGTAACACACGCATTCACACGAACACAAACTCCTGCACAATGATCCCCCCCCGCCCCCGATAGTAAATCGAATATCAACACCATATCCCACAAATAAAAAAACTCTCTCACACACAAACACATCCACAGACTCACTCAAAGTGAATCAAATATGAACAAAATACATAAAAATTTGTATTAAACGAAACACACTTCAGGTAATTTCTCTCTACCACATCTCCTATCCAGAGCAAGGTCTGCCTAATGTCCCACAATACACTGTCCCACATTTCTGTTGTGATACACAAATTCAGTCAAAATGTGGGTCTGCATAATCTGATGTCCCAGGGAAATTATGTCAAACAGAAATAAAATAATGTAACGGCACAGAGATGGAAAGATTAAATGGATATAAAGAGAAAGAAAAAGTCAACACACTGTGTGTGTGTGTGTGTGTGTTCTCTGTACACAAAGGTATAAACGGACACAAAGTGAGACGATGTCACTACCTCCATTAGGGGGCGGCACACAGAGAGAAAGAGAGAGCATGTTTCACAAACGCACACAGAACTGGACTCTTCCTCTTCACCAGGGACCGTTAGTGAAAAACACAAGCATTCAGACACCGGGAAGGTCGCGGTCTTTGCCTTGGGAAGAGAGTGACGGGCGCGCACGCACGCACACTCAGAGAGAGGGAGGGAGGGAGAACAACTCTGATTTTCTCCATTAGGAGGCAGTAGTCTGTCACACCCATACACAGAGAGAGAGAGTTAGATAAGTTCATGGAGGACAGGTCTATCAATGGCTACTAGCCAAGGTGGGCATGGATGCGACCCCATGCTCTGGGTGTCCTTAAACCTCTGACTGCCAGAAACTGGGACTGGATAAGGGGGGATGGATCACTCAGTGGTTGCCTGCTCTGTTCATTCCCTTTGAAGCACCTGGCATTGGCCCCTGTCCGCAGACAGGACACTGGGCTAGATGCACCTTTGGTCTGACCCAATGTGGCTGTGCTTATGTTCTCATGGGGAGAACCTCACATTGATCTGTGCTGTGTCGGATTCCTCCTTAGGACCAGATTTTTAACGTTATTTAATGCTCTAACTGCCAAAAAAGAGGGCAGATGATTCTATGCAGTGCAGTGAAACCAGTTTTAGATGGAGCGTTGGATCCTGGCTGTGACACGCACATTCACATGAACAACAACTCATACACAGTGATATCCCTCCACACACACACAGAGAGAGACTGATGCAGTAAATCAAATATGAACACCAGATAACAACAAAAACTTCTCTCTCTCTTTCTCTCTCCCTGTCTTTCACACACACACACACACACACACACACACATACACACTCCCTTATAGACTCCCCCAAAGTGAATAGAATATGAACACAATACATAAAATGTTGTATTAAACAAAACCAACTTTAGGTAATTTCTCTCTGCCGCATGCCCTACCAGAGCAACGTCTGACTAATGTCCCACAATAAACTGTCCCAAAATTCTGTTGTGATACACAAATTCAGTGAAAATGTGGGTCGGCATGATCTGAAGTGCCACGGGAATTATGTGAAAGAGAAATCAAAAAATGTAACGGCACAGCAGACATGGAAAGATGAAAAGTTTAGTGACTTCTCCATCCCAGCCAAGACATGCTGAAGACATGTTTCTGTCGACTCCACCAGACAATACTCCTTACCTAGACTTCTCCCTGTCGCCTTATATCTGCTGGGTGAAACCCGCATGCAAATCCCTCCCCAGGGGGTTGCTGTTTAAATACAAACCTCTGGTTCTAGGCGCCTCAGTCTCTCCCCAGACACAGAACTGCCCGGTCCTGCCCGCTGGGGAGTTTCCCTCATTGCATGGAAATGAGAATGAAATCTCTGTTGCTTTTCCTTTCCCTGCTCTCAACCCCCCCTGTAAGTGTCTATGGGGCAGTGGGGGAATGAACCATAGATTTGTTCGGTGGTAATACTTTCCTCACTTTGTTTCCTTTTTCCAGGTGTTCTCTCCCAGGTGCAGCTGGTCCAGTCCGGCCTGGGAATGGTGAAGCCCGGAGAGACCCTCACCCTGACCTGCGCTGTCTCAGGTGTATCCATCACTGACAGCAACTACGCTTGGCACTGGGTCCGGCAGCCCCCGGGAAAGGGCTGGAGTGGATGGGGTATGTGTACCCGCATAGCGGGAGCACAAGCTACGCCCTGTCTCTCCAAGGCCGAATCACCATCTCTGCAGACACCGCCAAGAACCAGTTCTCCCTGCAGCTCCGCTCGCTGACAGCTGCAGACACCGCCGCCTATTACTGCACCAGGCAGCCACAGACACACAGCGACACAGAGCAAAGCGGGACTGGTAGAAAAAGGGGAAGTTGGTTCTAAGCAACCAAGTGAGGCCAGAGAAGCAGGGATAGCTGAGCCCTCAGAGATAAAGACACACACAGTAGATTGAATATGAACAACCCACATACTAATAGATATCGGTTAAAAATGCCTCCAGCTGCCACCCAGTTTCTCTGGACACTATTTACCTTTCCGCGGCCACGGGAAGCTTTGCAAACTTACTGAGAAATGTGTCAGTTGTTACATTACGTTTATTATAGTAACAGGCAGAGACAGATTCATGGCAAAACAGTTACACAAAAATCACTCAGGACCCCTGGGTCTGTCTGTTTGCCTGTGTGTGTGAGAGTCTCATTCTGTCCAGTAGGGGGCAGCAGTTTTCCCCCTTCCCCCCCAACACCAAGCGTTTCTTCTATAGGCAAGCACCTAAACTGAGGTGCTGCATTTCCCCCCCCGTGTGGTCCCACACCAGTTCTCCCCGCAGTTCTGCTCCCACGTGTTACTGTGCTGGTGACAGAGAGTAAAGCAGGGCAGGGGGAGGCTAATACAATAATTCCTGTTCAGATTCGCAGCTCATGAAATACTGCGTGATCAGCCCCCCGTGTTCCTAACCCTTATCCCCAGCCTGGAGAGCGGGGCTGGATCCATGATTTCACGCAGAAATGGCGGGTGCCCAGTTTACAGGGGCTGTTGAAAATGGCACAAAACATAGTCGGAAACCCACGGAATGATGGGAGAGAAAGATCTGCATCATGTGACAGTGAGCCTGCACCCATGATGCACTGCAGTCTGTGATCCATTCCCTATTCCCACAGTTCCTAGCAACAGCAGCAGGGGGTGAGTTGCACAGTGGGATAGTTACCCATGATGCACTGCTCTCTCTGTCAGTGCTAGAGAACCAGCTGTGGACCTGCTCTGCCGACACAGGGAGCGGCGTGTGAACGCACACAAGCGATGCAATTATTGTGGTTTATGATCACCGGCGTAACTTGCGTCAGCCTAACTCTGTAGTGTAGATGCAGCCTTAGGGAAAGTGGATTCAACACAGAGGTTCGGGCCTCTCTGGTGCTGTAATTTACCATTTCCATTGTAGCCTGCAGGGAACAAGACATTGGTCATGGCTCACTCCAGATGGTGGCGTCTACAAACAAAACTGTTCCATCCCCCTCTATTGTACATCTCCCTTCAGGGCTGCTGCAGCCCCAGCTCTCAGGCTGAGACACCCCAGAAGAGGCATCTTCTCTCCATGCTCAGTTCCTCCCTTTTAACTAGAGCTGTTTCTCAGTCTCTGGTCTCTGAAACCAGCCTCTCCCTCCCCCTGCAGCTGCGACTCCTCCCCCCTCAGATGTTCCCAGGAGCTTTGTTCCTATTGGCAGAGTCTGAACATGGCTTGTACTGATTCCGTTTGCCCAGCACAGTCTGCAGTAGCCACGGCTCCAATGGAGAGAAACCCATTGACTGCCCCGGCCTGTGGGTCACACCCTAAGAGATGAAGGGGGCTGTGTCTCTCCTACCCAGCAGACAGCCCGGACTAGCTAGAGGTCTCCCTGCTAGTTTATACTCACTGGATGAAATCTGTGTGGAAATGCCTGGCCCAGGGGGTTCTCCTGAGTCCAGGTTCTGGTAACTGTCCTCTGGACCCACCTTCCTACCCTCAAACAGCCATCCCTGGTCCTTTGCTGACCTGAGCGCACGGTCTCTCCGGGTGTAAAGAGGACATCTATCCCTGAGAGGACATCGCCATGTACCGAGCGCCTGCCCCGGGGGATTCCTATTTAAATACAAACTCCTGGTTCTGGGAGCCCCAGTCTCTCCCTAGACACAGAACTGCCCGGTCCTGCCCTCTGGGGAGTTTCCCTCATTGCATGGAAATGAGAATGGAATCTCTGTTGCTTTTTCTTTCCCTGTTCTCTGCCCTCACCTGTGAGTGTCTATGGCGCAGTGGGGGAATTGGGGACAGATCCGTAGAGTTCTTTGGTTGCTAATTCTCTCTTTGCTCTGCTTTGATTTTCCCAGGTGTCCTCTCTGAGGTGCAGCTGGTCCAGTCCGGCACGGGACCAGCAAAGGCGGAGAGACCCTCACAGTGACCTGCGCTGACTCCGGGTTCTCCATCACGACTCTGCAGTACGAGCTGGATGGGATCTGGCAGCCCACTGGGAAAGGGCTGGAGTGGGCGGCTTAGGTAGTTGCAGACAGTGGTGTGAGCACAGGCTATGCCCCGTCTTTCCAACGCTAAACCACCATCTCTGGAGACACTTCCAAGAACCAGTTCTCCCCTTGGTCAGCTCACTGACAGCTGAAGACACCACCACCTCTTCCTGAGCCAGACAGACATGAACAGTGACACAGAGCAAAGTAGGGACTGATACAAAGGGGAAGTGGCTGATAAACTGCAAAGTGAGGCCAGAGTGACAAGGGTAATTTGAGCCCCCGCCCAGAAACACACAGTGGCTAGAACAGGACAAACATCCCCAGAGCTATTGTTAAAACTGCCCCCAGAAGCCCCCAGTCTCTCAGCGCCCAATTGTCCTGTAGCTGCCCCAGGAATCGTGTCCAGCTACTGCCAGAATACAGTGAGTGGTTTGTATTTCAGTGGTTCTAGGAAGAGGCAGGGACCGATTCACAGATGCGCAGGGTTAGGCGGACAGGGACAGGTGGAGGTGTCGATCTGTTTTCCTGTGTGTGTCTCTGCATGTTTGTGTAGACCAGGGGTCGGCAACCCACGGCAGGCGAGCCGATGCTGAGTGGCACGCTGCTGCCTGCCCGGGGAGAGCAGGAGGCGGAGGGGAGGAGGGGCTGGGAAGCGCCACGCTGGGGGAAGAAGCGGCGGGGGGGGAGCGTGGCTGCCGCAGGACCAAGCTTCTGCCTGCCCCCGCAGGGGAGAGCGGTGGGGGGGTCCCGGCCCCCCACCCCACTCAGCCCCCCCGCCCACCGCTCTCCCCTGTGGGGGCAGGAGGCGGAAGCTTGGTCCTGGGCAGCCACGCTTCCCTCCGCCCGCTTCTTCCCCCAGCCTGGTGCTTTCCGGCCCCTCCACCTCCTCCTCCCTCTCCCTGCCGGGATGGCCCTTGCAAGGGGGAGCGGAGCAGAGCCGAGCGCAGCGTGGTGACTGCTCCGTAGAGGAGGCAGAGAGAGGTAGGGACGGAGCCTGGGGAAAGGGGGTGGAACAGGGCATATCCCTCCCTCAGCGCGCGAGCCCTGGACAGAGCTGCAGCCGCTTGGCTCCAGGGGGGCCTGAGCTCCTCCCCGCTCAGAGCCGTGTGGTAAGGGGGCGGGGCTGCGAGCTCTGGGCCGAGCGATGGGAGGGGTTCTGGGGGGGGTGGTCAGGGGACGGGGAGGGGGGGTTGGATCGTGGGCATTCCAGGGGTCTGTCAGGACTCGGCGGGGGGGGTGGATAGGGGTCGGGGCAGTCAGGGGACAGGGGGGTTGGTGGGGGGTGGGGTCCCGGGGTGGTGGTTGGGGGTGGTGGTGAGAGGACAAGGAGCAGGATGGGTTGGTGATTCTGAGGGGGGTAGTCGGGGGGCAGGAAGTGGGTGGGGGTCGGCTAGGGGGCAGGGCCAGGCTGTTTGGCGAGGCACAGCTTCCCTACCCTAAAGCTCATTCAGCGGTTTGAGGCTTGCAGACAGATATTTAACACACAGAGCCAAGCTGTTCTCTTTTCCATTAGGGCTACCATCCCTTTCACCTCTCAAATGCCAAATTATAGTCTACACTTAATTTCAGTGCCATAGGGAGATTCATGTCAGGGCAGGGGAGCTTCATTTCAAATTAGCCACTTTAGATTAACAGTGATAGAGCCAAGAGAGCCATGGGGGAGGGATCCCATGAGAAGAGCAATATCCTACACCACCTACCTCCTTCCCAACCCTACCAAGGGAGACTCCCCTCCCCTGCATTCCCCGAGGCTCCAGAGGGGTTAATTCAGTGGTTCTCAAACTTTTGTACTGGTGACCCCTTTCGCACAGCAAACCGCTAAGTGCGACCCCCCCCCTTATAAATTAAAAACACTTTTTAATATATTTAACACTATTATAAATGCTGGAGGCAAAGCAGGATTTGAGGTGGAGGCTGACAGCTCGCGACCCCCAGTAATAACCTTGTGACTCCCTGAGGGGTCCCAACCCCCAGTTTGAGACCCCCTGGGTTAATTTAATTTTAACACCCTGTGTCCATTCACAGGCATGTGCTATTTTGAGCATTTCAGTTTTCACAACATAGGCTCATCCCAGATTCTGGAACGAGCTCAAATGCTCAGTTCATGGAGTATGTACATAAGCTATACTAAAGACAAACCCACAGTAACCGTCTCCAGTTTGTGAGGGACCCCATGGAGCCAGTCTCTAGGAAACAGATACATTCATGGAGGTTAAGTCCATTAATGTGTATTAGCCAGGATGGGTAAGGAATGGTGTCCCTATCCTCTGTTTATCAGAGGGTGGAGATGGATGGCAGGAGAGAGATTACTTGATCATTGCCTGTTAGGTTCACTCCCTCAGGGGCACTTGGCATTGGCCACTGTCGGTAGACAGGATACTGGGCTGGATGGACCTTTGGTCTGACCCAGTACGGCTGTTCTTATGTTCTTATGTTCTAACCTAAATGAACCCGAAGTTATGGAGACAGATATGAGTGAAGGAAGCCAGCAGAGTATCAGAAACCTGGACAAATCTCTGACTGGATGGGCTCAGGCGTTTGGTCACAAGCTGAGGTGGTTCAAAAGTTTTGGATTTTTTTTAAGCAGAATTTTTTTATTGTTTCTTTAAACAATCAAACACAGCAAGCAGCAAATATTTGGCCACACACTTCTGAAACCCCAAACCATGTTCAGGTTTTGGCAGACTAATTTCAGCTTTTCAATTAAAAAACCCACAATAAATTTTGAAGGAAAGCAGAAATTGTCTGTGATTTTTTTCTGCTTTTTAAAAACCCCTAGTTTTTGATCCCAAAAAAGTTTTGACGGA
Source organism: Trachemys scripta elegans (assembly GCF_013100865.1). Classification (NCBI taxonomy): domain Eukaryota; kingdom Metazoa; phylum Chordata; order Testudines; family Emydidae; genus Trachemys; species Trachemys scripta. The sequence continues at coordinate 41,652,999 of NC_048309.1, forward strand.
AAATATTTGTCCAACCCTTTTAATGAGCTTTAGTGCCTTTTAGCACTAGCTGATGCTGAGAACCAGTGATACCTTGTAAAGGTGACTTGAAAAGAAGTTTTCTCAAAACTGGGTTTGTGCTGAGATGCGGAAGGTTTTTAAATGTTTATTTTTCCCTGGGCCGCCGGGGGGGGGGCAAGTGGGGCGATTTTCCCTGGGCCCCACAGGGACCCCCATGAGAATATAGTATTCTATAGTATTGCAACTTTTTTTATGGAAGGGGCCCCAAAATTGCTTTGCCCCAGGCCCCCTGAATCCTCTGGGCAGCCCTGCCTCACCCAGACACCCAAGAACGCATGGGGCGGAAGGCTCCGGGCACTCAGCCACTTCACTCCAGAGGATGGCCCAAGCAACAGAAGGCTGTCATTCAAACAGTTTTGATTTGTAGAGTGTCTACAATAAGCAATGTGGCCTTGTCCTTCCCTCCTCCCCCACCCCACCCCACCCGGGCTACCTTGTCAGTTATCTCATTTTTTTTTAATTAATAAAGAAAGAATGTATGGTTTCAAAACAATAGTTACTTTATTTCCTTTGCCAGCTGTGATCAAAGAGTGGAGGGTGGTTTGCTTACAGGAAATTAAAATCAACAAAGGGGGTGGGTTTGCATCAAGGAGAAACACACGCAACTGTCACACCGAAGCCTAGCCAGTCATGAAACTGGTTTTCAAAGCCTGTCTGATGCGCAGCATGCCTTGCTGTGCTCTTCTAATCGCCCTGGTGTCTGGCTGCTCAAAATCGGCCGCCAGGTGATTTGTCTCAACCTCCCACCTCACCATAAACATCTCCCCCTTACTCTCACAGATATGGAGCACGCAGCAAGCAGCAATAACAATGGGAATGTTGATTGTGCTGAGGTCTAACCTAGACATCAAACAGCGCCAGCGCACTTTTAAATGTCCAAAGGAACATTCTACCACCGTTCTGCACTTGCTCAGCCTACAGTTGAACTGCTCCTTACTACTGTCCAGGCTGCCTGTGTACGGCTTCATGAGCCATGGGAGCAAGGGGTAGGCTGGGTCCCCAAGAATCACTTTTGGCATTTCAACATCCCCAACAGTAATTTTCTGGTCTGGGAAGTAAGTCCCTTCTTGCAGGTGCTCGAACAGCCTGGAGTTCCATAAGATGCGAGCATCATGCACCTTTCCCAGCCATCCCACATTGATGTCAGTGAAATGTCCCTTGTGATCCACGAGTGCTTGAAGCACCATTGAGAAGTACCCCTTTCGGTTCACGTACTGGTTGGCAAGGTTGTCCGGTGCCAAGATAGGGATATGGGTTCCATCTATCACCCCACCACAGTTAGGGAACCCCATTGCAGCAAAGCCATCCACTACCTGCACATTTCCCAGAGTCACTGCCCTTGATAACAGAACATGAGTGATTGCATTGGCTACTTGGATCACAACAGTCCCCACAGTAGATTTGCCCACTCCAAATTGATTCCCGACTGACCGGTAGCTGTCTGGCGTTGCAAGCTTCCACAGGGCTATCACCACTCACTTCTCAACTATCAGGGCAGCTCTCATCTTGGTATTCCTGTGCTTCAGGGTGGGGGAGAACAACTCACAAAGTTTCGCAGCCACTGGGAATCATCCCATACCTGCAACACTATGCGGTCCCACCAGCCTGTGCTTGTTTGCCGGGTCCAGAAATGGCATTCCACTGTATCAACCTGCCCCACTGCCACCACGATATCCCAATTGCAACAGCCCGTGCTTTCAGGAACGTCTGTGTCCATGTCCTCCTCACAATCATCTTCGTGCTGGCGTCTCTTAGCCAGGTTCTGCACATACTACAGGATAATGCGCAAGGTGTTTACAATGGTCACAACAGCAGCGGTGAGCTGAGCGGGCTCCATGCTTGTCATGCTATGGCATCTGCATGGGTAACACAGGAAAAAAGGTGTGAAATGATTGACTGCCGTTGCTTTCACGGAGGGAGGGTGGGAGGGATGGGACACTGACGACATGTACCCAAAACCACCCATGACAATGTTTTTGCCCCATCAGGCATTGGGAGCTTAACCCAGAATTCCAATGGGCAGTGGAGACTGCAGGAACTGTGGGATAGCTACCCACAGTGCACCGCTCCGTAAGTCGAAGCTAACCACAATAGTGAGGATGCACTCCACTGACTTAATGTGCTTAGTGGGGACATAAGCAATCGACTGTATAAAATAGATTTCTGAAGATCGACTTCTATAAAATCGACCTAATTTCGTAGTGTAGACATACCCTAAGGTTCCTTATTATAATGCCTGCCTACAGGTACCTGGCTCCACTGGAAATTACAGCCATGAATTAAGCCCCCTGACTCTCTACCCCACTCTGCCTGAGACAGAGACTGGAGTTCAAGGTAGATCTTGTACCTCCCAGGAGAGAGCCCAGCCACTGGGCTAGGTTTTCGGGGGACTCATCTCCATATATCTGCAGTCGAGGTGGTTGTACTTGTTACAGAATCCTTTAATAGTCTTTGGACGCGAGAGCAAGACAAAGTGTGAATGAGAATGAGTCTATAGCCCAGTGTTCAGGGCACTCTGCTGGGATCAAGGGAGGCTCCTGTGTAAGTCCTGGTGCTCTAATGATTTTTTAAGTGCTGTATTAACAGGTTCCAGGCAGTGTCATGTGTTGGCTACAACAATGTGCTGGCTGGGCCTCAAGGGACCTGGCTTTTCTCCCAACAGCCAACAGACCTTGGGCAAATCAGCTTCCGTCTCTGTGTCTCAGTTTATCCACCTCTACAAAGGGGACACTACAGCTCATCGTCCTTTCCCAAAGCTCCGTTACAGACCTGAGTGTTTTTATCATCCAAGGGTGTAAGAACTCCTGGGCTAAATTTTACACCATGGATAAATTCAGTGCTTTAGATCAGTCTGAAGATGCTTCTCTTCTCTCAGGTTCTCACACAATTGTGAATAATAATCTCCCTTCAGTGCTGCCTGAATCCTCCCTCGACTCTCCCCTAAAGAGGGAGTCCCAGAGACGCTGCTCTCCGCCAATGAATCCCAGGGAGGCTCCACTGCAAAATCTTAACTCTGTCCTCAGACTCCCCCCCCGCCCAGCTTCTCCCACCTGTACCCACAGGCGGGCCCCAGACCTGGCCCAAAGCACGAGCCAGGCTTGCTCAGATCACATCCCTAGTGTCATGGATCATTTCAATGTAGTCGGTCACTGCTGGGAAGGGAAAGGGGCTTCCCCCAAATCCCTCCCAGCGCCATGGGAAATCTTCCCTCTCCAGCGGGTGGCCCAGCCCAATGGATCCCTGGGACGTGACCCCTCCCCAGACACTGACTCCCCTGACCAGAGCTGAGTCCCCCCAATCCCCAATATCACCTCACAATAGCCAGGCCCTCAGTTCCTGGGTGAGGAAATACAGTCACTGCAGGGAGCTGGTCATTCCTCCCAGGGGTCCGAAAGTGTCAGGAGGATCCCAGCGCCCTGTGCCCGGCACTGCACAGACACACAGGCCGGGAGAGACTGACTCCTGCACCCGGAGCCCTAGGGCGAGTCAGTCAGATCACTGGCAGCAGGAGTGTGTGTCTCTTATAAAGCGGGGCATGCAAATGAGGGAGACAGTTTCCTGTTTAAATCTGTGCTTCTCTCTGACAGGCTGCACCCGGAGACACAATCCTCAGCCCCTGGGTCTGTGCAGTTACCAGCCAGTCCCCTTGAACAGCAGGAAACATGAACATTTTGCTCCTTGTAATTTTCGCTGTAGCAACTTTGGAAGGTATTTTCCTCCTCTGAATAACTTGCACAGTTAGAAGGATATTGTGTTACCGCTGTTTTTATACCGATATTTACAACCTGTCTTTATTCCCAGGTGCCTGGTCCCAGTCACTGGTGGAGTCCGGAGGGGATGTGAAAAAGCCCGGAGACTCTCTCCGCCTCTCCTGCAAAGCCTCTGGGTTCACCTTCAGCACCTATGGGATGAGCTGGGTTCGCCAGGCTCCCGCGAAAGGACTGGAGTGGGTCGCCTACATTTACAGCTCCAGCATACACTACAGTGACTCGGTAAAAGGGCGATTCACCATCTCCGGAGACAATCCCAATAGCCTGTTGTACCTGCAGATGAACAGCCTGAAGCCCGAGGACACCGCACGGTATTACTGTACGGGAGACACTCACAGTGAGGGGAATCCCATCAGGGCTAATACAAAAACCCGTGCGGCAGAACCAAACTTCTCCCATGCACCGCGTGGGGGCAGCACTTCCACAAACAATCCAGCACTGGGCACAGGAACGGGATCTACAACCAGAGTGAAAAACAAATCAGTCCTCAGGTTTCAGAGCTCAATATCTATATAGAGAATCATAGAACCCTGGGATTGGAAGGGACCTCGAGAGGTCATCTAGTCCGGTCCCCTGCACTCATGGCAGGATTCAGTGTTATCTAGACCATCCCTGACAGGTGTTTGTCCAACTTGCTCTTAAAAATCTCCAGGGACGGAGATTCCACAACATCCCTGGGAAATTTATTCCAGTGCTTAACAACCCTGACAGTTTGGAAGTTTTTCCTAATGTCAAACCTCCCTTGATGCAATTTAAGCCCATTGCTTCTTGTCCTATCCTCAGAGGTTAAAGAGAATAATTTGTCACCCTCCTCCTTGTACTCCTCCTTTTATGTACTTACCAACTGTTATTACGTCCCCTTCAGTCGTCTTTTCTCCAGACTAAACAAACTCGATTTTTTTCAATCTTCCCTCATAGGTCATGTTTTCTAGACTTTTAGTTATTTTTGTTGCTCTTCTCTGGACTTTTTCTAATTTGTCCACATCTTTCCTGAAATGTGACGCCCAGAACCGGAAACAATATTTCAGTTGATGCCCAATCAGTGTGGAGCAGAGCGGGAGAATTAAGTGGCTTGTTTACAACACTCCTGCTAATAGATCCCAGAATGATGTTCGCTTTTTTTAACAGTATTACATTGTTGACTCATATCAAGCTTGTGATCCCCTATGACCCCCAGATCCCTTTCCGCAGTTCTCCTTCCTAGGCAGTCATTTCCCATTCTGTATGTGTGCTACTGATTGTTCCTTCCTAAGTGGAGTAATTGGCATTTGTCCTCATCCTATTTACTTCAGACCATTTCTCCAGTTTCTCCAGATCATTTCAAATTATAATCCTATCCTCCAAGCACTTGCAACCCCTCCCAGATTGGTATGATCCACAAACTTTAGAAGTGTCCTCTTTATGCCATTATCTAAATCACTGATGAAGACATTGAACAGAACCAGACCCAGAACTGATCCCTGCGTGCAGGGCCGGCTCTAGGTCTTTTGCCTCCACAAGCAAAAAAAAAAATTGGCCGCCCCCCCCCCCCCCTCCACACACACACACACACACTTTTTGGCTTTTACACGTTTGCACTTTGCAATGTTTGTTGTTTTGTTTGTTTGACTGGGTGCGGTACTGATGCAGCATTGGGCAATGACTGCATCTGAATCTGCTGGAGCCGGGTGTATCTGCCTGAATTTCTTATTGAGACAGAGGAGCTGAAAAGCCCCATGGGCCACTAGAGCGCCGGAGTAACTCGTGTGCCTGGGATATGTGTGGAGGGGAAATACAGACTAGAGAGGGACATTTCCAAAGGCTTAAATCACCACGAGCTTTGCTGCCCCATGTCACGCCTGGGTCTCTTGAAGGAAGGCTACAGGGTTGTGCAGCCGCGGTCGGAGGCTGAGCGAGAGCCCTCAACAGGGGACAGTTATCTCCTGAGACAGCCCTGGGCTTTCCTGGGCACGCTCCGTAGTTCAGTCTTACTAGGAGCTGGGCTGCTGCTTCCGAGCGCTTTCTGCTCCTTTCCCTCCTTTCAAATGAGCCTGACGTTCCCCAGATCATTCCCTGACATGGGTGAGGAGCGCGCTGGAGAATTGCCTGCTGTCCGACGGGGGCTAATCCCGACACGGCCACTTGATCAGAGGTCGGGTCATTAGCTTTAAAAAGTTGTGCCTGAATGAAAGGATTTCTGCCGGCTCAGATTCGTTCCCAAGGGGGCGGGGGAGGGAGAGAAGAAGGGGGAAGCCGGGCTAACCCTTGAAGGGGTATTTCATGGCGCTCTCTCCCGGGGCGTCTCCCTGAGCCCCACTGGCTGTACGGCAGCGCAGGGTGACCTGGCAGGCAGCACTGACGGTGTTATGGGCTGCTCGGCAAGGTTTTATTATTATAACATCTACTTGAATACTGATGCACAAGCAACACACACACACAAATGCATATTTGCAAGGTCCTATTTTCTTAAGTCAAGAGCACACTCAGACACAAACACACACGCGTTTACACTCTCAGTTGCTCTTTGTCCTTCCAATAACAGGCCGCAGGGACACACAGATACAGTCACACACGTTCCACCAAGCAGGGGGCCGCTACACCCAAACAATCACACCTATGTCAAGAAAAAACCGATCTTATTCCACGCAGGCTCAGCCGGGGCAGCAACCCACGGACCCCAGCAGGGGTTCGCGCAGGTCTCGGCGCTCAGACTGAGGGGTCAGCCGAGTAGGAGGGAGAGCTAACGGGTTTTAAGCTCCATGGCAGTGTACTGACTATATGTAAAAGTGTTTGGTGTCACTTAGCGAGATGGCCCCAAGCCCCACAAATACAGGAATTCTGTCTCTCACCCCGTGTAAGACGCAGGCCTGTGCAACGAGGGGATTCCGGTCAAGTCACAGCCCACCCTGCCCTGCCCGTTCACCTTCCATCCCAGCTGGGCGAAACCCACATGCAAATCCCTGCCCTGCTAAACACCAACCCCGGATCCTGCGAGCCTCAGGCACCGCGCCGCGCTGGCCCATTTCTTCCTGCTGCGGGGTATCCCCTTCCTCCCACACCTCGCAGAAATGGCGTTGCTGCTGCTGGGGTTTCTTTTCTGCCTCTTGGCAGCTCCCTTCTGTGAGTATCTCGGGGACGCGCAGCCCCTGCTCTCCTCCCTGCCCGCAGTGCAGCGTGGAGCGTCACTTCTCCTTTTCTCTCCTTTGCCAAGGTGTCCGTTCACAGATCCAGCCGGTCCCGTCTGCCCTGGGAGAGGTGAAGCCCGGAGAGTCTCTCACAGTGACTTGTACCATGTCGGGGGACTCCATCGCTACCCACACCTGGTGGAACTGGGTGTGCGAACTCCCCGGCCGAGGGCTGCAATGGGTAGGGCGCATCCATTTCTCCGGGAGCACAAACTACACCCCCGACCTGCAAACCCGAGCGAACATCGGCAAAGATGATGCCAAGAATGAGTATTACCTGCAGCTCCGCTCCCTGACCGCTGCGGACACCACCACCTATTACTGCACCAGGTGGGACCCACAGTGATACACGCCATGACAAGATCCCGGGAGGGGAGAGTCCCCCCCGAATGAGGCGGCTACGTCTCTTCCCTGTTACAACCTCCCTGCCCTCTCCCAAGGCGCCTGAGATCTTCCCCCTTTGCACCGATAGCTCGTTTCCAATCCTGACAAATTGCCAGTTGCTGTTTCCTAATTAGCTCGAATCTTCATTGGCCGGGAGGAAGTGTGATTCGGGGATTAGGAGCTGGCCAGAGGCGCATCTGTCCTGTTTATTGCTCTGCAAGACATGAGGCAAATCACTTAGAGCCAGATTTTTAAAGGTATTTGGGCGCCTAATAATTCCCGTTGAAATACCTTTTAAAATCTGGCCATTTATTAGGCTCTGTGACTGCCCCTCCCACCCACCCCCCCGGGCTACCAGACAAATCAGAATCCTGAGTTTCGCCTGATGAAAAGGGCCAGGCCCCAGAGAGATCTCCACCTACAACCAGAATTAATTTATCAGTTAATTTACCAGTTCTCCCTGCAGCTCCGCTCCCTGGCAGGTGTAGGCACCGCCACCTATTACTGCGCCAGGCAGACACAGTGACACAGAGCAAAGCAGGGACCTGTGCAAATCAATGGGACATGGATTCTGACCAGACTTTCTGGCCTCTATCTTGCTGTAATTTATCTGTCTAGAGAAAGGGAAACACAAACACAAGAAATTTGCACTAGATGGAAATGAAGGGACATCTTCTGCTTCCCCTTTCCACTCCCTCCTCTCCCCAAATAGACTCCTTCTGTGCTAAACAGTCCTGAGAATCTTGGCACGGTGACCTTAAAGAATCAACAGCTGTCGCTCCCTGGGGACTAGTCTACAAATATCAATTACTCTGAATTAATATAAATCAGTTTAGTTAAATGGATGCCACTTTTGTTTGTGCACTCTCTTATTTCAGTTTCAAATTCGTTCCAGCGGTTCAGCTTGGGAGCCAGGAAAAATG